>NC_068939.1:123172385-123284586 GCF_016801865.2 Culex pipiens pallens
TTAGGTTTCCTGGGGTGAAACGTTGCAGATAATGGTTGGTTCAAATCATTTGCGTGCCATTATGATTTTCATCATAAAGTTTTTGCTTAAAGTTCTTCTCTATTTCTTATAGTTTTTAGTCATATTTTCCCAACTCTTGACCCTAATTTAGGACCACGAGATTTTTTCGATATTCATGTATTTGATTGCATGGACCTAAACACTCAATGCATAAATCTAATATTCATAGATGCGTTAATCAAACAACCTTTTTCCGACTTTTTTTAGTTTTGTCTTTAATCAAATACTTTCATAAGCTTTAATCACCTTCAAGCAAAAAATAAACAGACAAAAATTGCTTCAGCAAATCTCATAGTACTAGTTGCACACTTAATTTTTTAACCAATATTTAAAAGGAACAAAATTAAGTTTTGCCTTTCTTACTAAAGAAAGGTAAACGTTTTACTTAATGGCTGGACATCATTTTCATCTTCGTAAATAAGACAATTCAGCATGAATTTTAATCGGAAAAATCACTTAAAAAATCACACTGCATCGATTTTCGACGCTCTATCGATTCATCTTGACAGAACTCGTCTATCTCCAACGCTCGAATTTTGAGAAACTAAATTCCGTGGAGATCGAGTGATGTCCATGTGTGGTAAAATTTTGCAATATTTTGTGTCGTGTAGTCCTCGGCGCCCTTATTTTTGATTTTGATTGTTCCAAGTGTAGTTGAAAGCTGGTGTGCTGAACCCGGGTCATTTTGAGGCCTATTTTAGAAATATCCTTCTGTTTTTGGATGTGGCCAGACTTTTCAACAATTTACACAGTTTTCAAATGGTCCAATTTTTTCATTTTCATATCTTTTATTTATCTCAAATATTGCATTTTTTGAGCTTTACAACCTCCCAAATTTTCATCGAGATTCATAATTTGGTTCTGGAGTTAGAGCCGTTTGATTAACCTACCATAAGAAAAAAATCCCTAAAAAAGGTAAAAGCCCACCTGGTGACCTTCGCCAACATTTTTTGTTTCTTATTTTATCCGAAATTTTTTTCTACATTCTAAGACCATCAGTGAGCATCTGAAACAAATTTGACATCGATTGGCAATCCCGATCAATTTTTAGAACGATTTACTTTTTGCCTTTCTTACTAAAGAAAGGTATAGGTTTTACTTTATGGCTGGACGTCATTTTCATCTTCGTGAATAAGACGGTTCAGCATGAATTTTAATCGGATAAATCGCTAAAAAATCACACTGCGTCGATTTTCGACGCTTCGTCGACAAGTTGTCAAATTGAGTTTCGAATATTGGCGCGAGAATGCTGGCGCATATATTTTGTGGCTCGAGATATACTCGTTTGTAGCAGCTTGTCTACCGATGTTTGGTACAACATGTAAGATTTCGCAGCTTTTCGGTTTCTTTTGCCCTGTCCGTTTTTGCATAACTGTCCAATGTTTATGCGAAAACTTTTGTGACATAGGACATTCATCCGGCTACAATCAATTTGTTTCCCGTGTGCTCCTAAAATAGCCTAAAAGTACACAGAAAAAAATATTCCTGTAAATTTACATTATTTATCATGTACCAAAAGGTATCATGATAAATGATGTATATTAACATTAGGTTCATTGGAAATTTACATTAGATTCATTGGAAATTTACATTAGTTTTGAAAATTTACATTAGTTTTGGAATTTACATTACTTTTGGAATTTACATTAGTTGAAATCAACTAATTCTGATTTGCCAATGGGAATGAGAAGCTCGACTTGGATTGAAGTAGGAAAAGGGTTGTTCTATTTTAAAATGATTGAAGCGGGCAGCAAAAGGAAATTCGGATTTTAAAAAAGTTGTTTCACAGGTAGGGGACGCTTTCTCGTCGACGGCCAAGTGGAATAACGCTGGATTGGAATCGAACGGACGACGGGTAGGATGTTCGGTGTTACTGCTGCTACCCGCTGCCGACTGAGCCATCTTCGTATTTTATAAACGAGCGGCTAAAGCATCAACTTGTTCAGGTCGAGGCTCAGGCAGTGGGCAAGCGAAATATGAGAGCGATAGAAAGAGAACCAAATATAACTATTTTTAGTTCGGGTAGTTTTGAAGTCAACGTTTGGCAGTAATACATTGAATATATGATTTACATTAAATAGGAATTTACAGGAAGCCGAACACGGGTAGAAATTCATCAGATTTGAGTTTCCATGCTAAACATTTCCATTAGATTCATGATTTACATTAGATTTAGATTTACATTGGAGTAATTTCCATGACTTTTTACTCTTTACATCATAATTCAACATTACATTGAGTGAGTTTACATAAGAAACAGTAATTACGTGCTGTGTAAATTTACATATTTTTTTCTGTGTAGGCTTAATGTTTTTCGTGATTTCGTAAGTTTATTTAACAGGTTTCATTGGATTCCATTAGGAGCTTTCTAAGCTTTTCATCGTTTATATCTTTTTCATAGTTTTCAATGCTCGCGACGCCAATGCACAGTGTTCGGAATGACAAAATTAAGTGGAATAAATTGATAACTCCTTTCAGGGTTGTTAAAATATCAAAATATCAGCTCTCAGCAACTACAATTATCCCGCCTGAATATTCATGCCTCAAATACAACTGCTCTTCTCTCTTCATTGAAACTCTCAGCGCCGAACATAGCCGAACAAGTTTTCGTGTTTACCCACTCGCGATTGACATTTTCCTTTTCTCTCTCATTCCCGCTTCCACGATCATCCTACCGCAAAAGCGTTTAACCACAAAAGCCGCCACAAAACCAATTTCGCAAACGCAGTTTGACGGGACGTCATGCGTGGTCGGATCCTAATCGCCATCTCGCGTTCTCTCATTGCAGTTTTTGGAGAGATTGAGAGACTCAGCGGTGAGAGCGCATAGTCGAGGAAAAGGGGAAGAGTGATAGAGAGAGAATGACATCGCTGGGAATCACGAGACACAAGAAGAGATCTCACAAGCTATAGTGACGGCCACTATACTCTCGGATATTTTTGGTGCAGAGATAATCTATTGATAACTTTTTTATCACTCATTTGCAACACTGACTCCTTTATTTGACGTCCTTGTCAAATGGTGTTTGCGGAAGAGTTGTTGTGCTTGATAAGGACTATCTTTAGAAGTTATTGAGATACAGTGACCTTCTAGGGTGTCAACCAAAAACTAACTTTGTTGGATGACGTTGTAGGGCTTTGGTAACTTCGGCAAAGTTGTAGAGAAGAAAATTTTAATGAAAGTTTGTCGAAGGTGCCAAATTTGTAGCTCTTAATTTACTCGAGATATACGCCATTTTTGCAAAAATGGTACGAAAAAGCACTTTTTTGGTGATGACTCAAAATGTTAGCATTTTAGCGACCTCTGAAGAGTTGTTTATGACATAAAATTACACATCTTTGCTGAAGACAGCAAAATGTTTTGAGCCTTTATTGAGGAGTTATAACCATTTTTAATCAATTTGGAGCCTATTTTCAAAATGTCGCATTTTAGCGCAAAACCGAACAATGCACCTGAAAGTAAACACTTTCAATTACATTTCCTGAAAATATCTCCGTGTCTATCGATGCCTATTTTTAGATATCTCAATTTGAATTTGATGGTTTTTAATCAATTTATTTATAAATATTATTCGAAATCATAATGAATACGAGGTGAAAATCGGTAAAATCGGCTCCAAATTAATAAAAAATGGTTATAACTCCTCCTTGTGGGTCTCGTGGCGCAGGGGTAGCGGCTTCGGCTGCCGATCCCGATGATGCTATGAGACGCGGGTTCGATTCCCGCCTTATCCACTGAGCTTCTATCGGATGGTGAAGTAAAACGTCGGTCCCGGTTTCTCCTGTCTCGTCAGAGGCGCTGGAGCAGAAATCCCACGTTAGAGGAAGGCCATGCCCCGGGGGGCGTAGTGCCAATAGTTTCGTTTCGGTTATAACTCCTCAATAAAGGCGTTCTTCCTAATGTACTTGCGATGGAGTGGTTAGTGGTGCGGTTGTAAAATAGCTACCGTAAACCGGGTTGACTTTGATAGGATTTAAATTTGTTTCTGGAATATTTTTCAACTGTTAAGGTTTTTCTTGAGATTATTATTTTTAAAACATGTACTGGGGTAGGCGAAAAAAAGTCCATGCACTATTTTTGAAAAAAAGTTTTTCAATAGTGTTTGGAAAAATAGTTACGTTAAAAATTCTTAGTTTAAATTCCGGGGTGACTTTGATAGTCATAGTTTTTCTTGTTAAAATCAGATTTAAAGTGTTCAAATATTATTTTTACGTCAAATGTACCATCACTAAGGTTGCTGATGTAGTTTTAAAGAAAGAAAATCAATGTTTATATTTAGTCAATTAAGTTTATAAGCTTTTTAACAAAATACACATAAATTTCAGGTAAAATTGTTAAAATGTTGAAATTTTTCCTTAAATTCGTTAAAAACTAGTTTTGTTTATAAAATTATCGATTTATATTGCATTTTATACTAAATTCAAAGCACGAATCACAAGTTTTCACATACTGTCAGTGGGGGTGACATTGGGTCTGGGGGGTGAGATTGGGTCAAAGTGATTTTTTACGGATTTTACCATTTCTCAGGTTCTTCTCAATGAAACTGAATTCTGTTAAAAGGGTTGTGTAGGGGACATCTTAAGATGAATTCGCTGAAAAAATCTCGTTCCTAGGACAAATTCTATTATTTTGGCAGCTGTCTAAAGTTGAGGTACGTTTTTGGCCAAAAATGACCACTCGAAAAATCATTTTTCTAATATTTTTGTTAGAATTGCTCGAAAACTACCCAAATGTTTGAAAATCTCCACTTCAAACATTGTAGCGTGTCAATACGATTCCCTCGAACAAGAAACACTGTTGGATGACTTGTTTTTACCATATCGTTGTATTTGAGCATCATTTTCGTTTCATTTGACCCAATGTCACCCCCTCTAAGGGGTGAGATTGGGTCAATTTTCAAACAATTGGCATTTAAGGTAGTGTTCATCAAAATCCACCATATTTTGGGAAAATGTTAGTAAACTATCTAAAAACAAATCTACGTTGAAAGATTTTCGATGTGATTCAAATTGTTTTTGTTATTAAGAAAATACGAGAGGTGTATCGTTTTTTGACCCATAGTCACCCCCACTGACGGTATTGCATGAAATTTGTTAGACTGAAATTGCCTTTAAATTTGGAGATTTTATGAATTGTGTTTTAAAAACACATACACACAACACGCTATACTAGTAGTTCTACAGTTTAAATGTGTAATTATGTAAAACAAAATACCATTAACTTATTTCATTCACTCGAATCAGAAATGAAGACTGCATCTGTTTTGCTTTATGATTTTAAAAAAGTATGCTAGACTTAACTTTAATGATTGTTTTTTTTTCCTCCGGAAAGCTTTCACCGCTTAATGCCTCTCAACGAGGCAAAAGTCCGTGTTTCGTAACGCCACGTGTACTTTTTTCGTGTCTGTTCTGCTAGACAGGAAAGTTTCACACGAGAAGACTTTATTCGCTCATTAGACCAGGGCTAGGATTATGTGGAGTGGATTAGCTTAATGGAAAAGTTTCGTGATACCCTTTCTTGTTGAATAGCTTGAAACAATTGTCCTGAGTATTTTTGATGGCGAAAATATGATTTTTTTTGGCAAAATAATCAACTCGAAATTTTTGAAATTGATGTCAGTAAACGCTTCAGTTTCGTCAAGGTATGATAGATTTGGGCTCCCTGAACACGCTTTAATCTACAGAAGTGAATTTTAGTGATATAACGTCATGATTCGAATTCCCGGACGCTTCGAAACCCGGACACTTCAACTTTCTTTATCAATTATTTGGATATAAGTTCGCATTATGAATGTCAAAACTGTGTTATTTGATGAATTCTAACATCAACTTTCATTTTAAGTTTGTTTGGACGCTGTAGTTAATGCCAACACAATTAAATTATATAAAAATATTAGTTTACCAAAAATGCGAAACATTTCAACGGAAATATTTCATAGGCGTCCGAATCACCTGGAAGGCAAAGCAGAAATTTATGTTTTTGATTTTCTTAAATTCTAGCCATTTTTTATATAAACTATCGATTATTTTGATGTTAACAGCTTATTTGAGACCTAAAGAATGCCATTCACTAACATTTCAGTCCAAATTTGTGCGATTCATAAGCAAAATCGAGTGTCCGGAATTCGAAGCAAAAGTGTCCGGATTTCGAATCAGCTTTTAACAGTGTCCGGGATTCGAAGCACAACAAGTCATTTTAGTTTTCAAATTCTGATGAAAAATTGTTAGAAAAGGCATATTTTGCATTCAGTCTTCTAAAACTGACTGTTTATACTAAATCCTGATGATATTTCTACATTTCCAACTTATTACCTGATTTTTTGCCAGCTGTAACATAAATAATATGGTACTAAGTGTCCGGATTTCGAATCATGACGTTATAGGGCAATACATAAAATTGTTAATTTGGGTATTTATTCTATGGAATCATCTTAAGCCACCAGGTTCACCCTCTTATCAGCAACCATGCGTACCCCCTTATTTTTGCTTAAGATGATTCCATGCCATTCATGCCCAAAATTTTCCAACTATATTTGTTGGCCTGAATTTCATTAAAACTCAATTCTGTCGATTGGATAATATTCAGGAAGCCCAAATCTATCATACCTTGATAAAACTGAAGTGTTTACTGACATCAACTTCAAAAATATCGAGTTGGGTTATACAAACTTATGAGTGCACCCTACAATGTAAATGTTTTGCTGAGTTTTATCAGTACCTATAACCCATCAGTTTCCATTTTAAACCTGTTAAACATGGTTAAAATGAAGCTATTCATGCCAAGAAACACAAGACTAGAACAACATTGCCCATATTATCCGAGCGTTGATTTAAAATAATTGTCCATTGTGAAAGCTACCCTGTCTTGCTTGCTTCAAGATTGGGAAATTTATCTCCGTTGAGCGTTGTGCTCCGGAATCCTTTGGTGGGTAGGTACTATACGATACTACCTTGGGAATTCGTCTAGTTTACGCAACTAGGACATGCACACAGGCGCACAGTCACGCAGCCAAATAATCAATCTTGCTTAAGTTGCCTCATGTGATGTTGTGTTACACAATATGGAGTCGGTGGCAAGGCTGAGATGTATTTGAATTATTCATTTAGAGTGGTTTCGGTAGATATCAAAATAAATATAAATTTATATCTTTTTCGTTGTAATTTGACATTTTTCCCTCAAATTGAGGTAAATTTGCATAAAAAAACAGGTAATATTTTTTCAAAAATGTTCAACGTTCCAAAATCGATCATTTTTTTATTTCTAAGCAAATATTCTTAAAATCGTAAACAAATCCATATGTGATAAGATTTCATTTATCATTAAAAAAAAAACATCCCGAGGTAACAAATTACGAAAAACTATATTTTTTTTTTAGGAGAACCGCTCAAATGTGACGTTTGTGCGAGGGTGCAGACAGCATGCCGCACTGTCTCACGATTCACGGTTATATGGCACTACCGTGCCAAATGTGCTTCTTGACTGCTGCTGCAAAGCTATACGAGAGAATACACTGTGTTGGCAGCTGCCATGGGTATTATCTACTGTAGCTCGGTACACCCAACTTTGAAGTGTTTCTTGCTATTTGTAACAGAAAATGATTATTTTTTTTAGAAAATTGTATCCAGTTCAAATTTTTAAAATGTTGAGTTTAAATGTATATTTTTAAGATTGATCTAATTTTGTTCTACATAAAAAATATTTTTGGATGCAAACTCCTCATTTGAGTGTATTGATAGCAAGCACAGCATAGGATACGGTATTACATTTGACATGGATATGTTTACAGGGCCATCAAGGAAAATACGATGCACACGTACAACATACGGAAACACACACACATACAAACCATAAATTGCAAGTCACCGCAAGTTGGTGTGGCTGCCATTCAGGTTAATTGATGGACGTCATATTAAGATAACGTAGCTGCTACACCGTACAAGTCTTCAACTTCATGCCCTTCGCATTCTTTGAAACTTCATTTGGAATAATTACAAGCATGTGTCATCTTCAACCGACGTTTATTTAAAACCGAAAAGACTCGCTCAAAAACCAACTAAACCTAATCAACACCTCAACGCATCAAGAAGACTGGCGTTTTTGTACTAATTCATTTTTAATTGCAATATCGAAGCCCCATCACATCGTTTGGAGAGCGATTTATTGCGACTTACTTCACCCTCCTCCTCTGGTTGCGTTCGAGTGGCCATAATTCAACAGCTCTCCCACTTTGGATGGGTGGTGGGAAACTTTGTGGTGCGTGTGGCGTTGCGTCTGGCTAGTTAGACTATCAGTTAGTGTTATCAACGTTTCATCGGGCAAGTATCATCCGATACGGTAATCGAATAGTTGGCTAATGTAAATTACATGAAATAATATTATAAGCCTTTAGTGAATCATAAACTTAATTAGGGACAGTAAAGTAATGTCGAGTCGATTTCAATCAAATCAAATTATTCGTTCTAGAGCATTGCCTTGGCGTTCTTGATTGCGAGGCAATTGCAAACCTCTTTTTACACCTGAACTTCCATCCACCCCGGGATTCAAACTGACGCCCTTTGGATTGTTAGTCCAACTGCCTACCAGCGACTCCACCGAGACAGGACCCAGGGAGACGACTCCTACACCTGGATTGAGCTAACGACCTAACCTCTAGGTTAGACCGGGGCCAACATTTACTTCCCCTCGGACGGAAGGCGTGGTCAGACAAATCTCGTCTCGAAAAATGCCACCGGGACCTTCTGGGATTGAACCCAGGCCAACTGGTTGAGAGGCAACCACGCTTACCCCTGCACCACGGGTCCCCGAGTCGATTTAATTATCCTAAAAATGGTATCCATTATTTTGAAACCTTGAAATCTTGAGATAAAACTTCTGCCATTTTTATACACAGCAAAAAAAAAATACAATGGTAGAATCGTATGCAAGAGCATGCACATCACCTTCGTCAAAAAAGACCCTTAATGCACACTGACACACTGCATGTAAAATTTTTGTAAACATTAAAAAAGTTGCAACCGACGGGATTCAAAACAACACTAAGGACTGGCGCCTTGGCCTAGCCCGTCCGGACATCAGACCGATGAAGAATGGAAAGCATAAATGTATATATGAGCTTGACATTTCGGTCAAGTAGGTTTCCCATAGGTACTGATGGGCTACATATTTAAGGGTGTAATATAACATAGAATCAAGGGTCCTGATTTTCGGTTCAATGAACAGAAACCACTCACTCATCGCCTATCCATTCGTCGCCTATTCTAACCCGCTAGCATTCATGAGCGAATGATACTCGCAAGCAGTCAGCGAGTGGCCCGAACTGTTCACTCAGCGAACAAATACCTCGTGAATTTTTTGGCTTACTCCGTCGCTCGACGACACTCACACACTACCATGCTCAGCGAAGAGCCATTCTCACAAAACGCCAGCGCGGCAGTCTTTTTGTTTTCCCGCCCTCAGTTTGCCATCAATTTGATTTTTTCTTGGTGGATGTTTCTTTGAATGGTGTCTATAATGTTATGAAATCAAAATAAATGCACAATTTAATTGATAACATTGATTTTAGGCAACCCAAATCAATGAGTATAACGCAGCGCATCAGAGAAAAAAAGTGATCGGCGACGTTTGGCCTGCCTGAGCCGTTCGGAGACTGAGCCGATCAGAGAGAGAAGGAGAGTAGAAAAGAGAGTGTTCGGAAGCGAATGGTTTCAAAGTGACAAACAGTAGGAATTCATCAGGGCAGTATCGCGTCGCCTGCTATTTGTGCTCGCGAATGGAGTGGTTGATTTTGAGCAATCAGGACCCTTGCATAGAATTTTATAAAATAGTGCAAACTTTATTTTACAGGCAGGCCTTTGACATGCAGATGGATTACTACATTTCTTCGCCATCGTGCTAACTTGTCGTACGTGCATTTTGGGCCAAATTGATTTAAGAACGCCATTTTGTGCAGCTCACAATGCCTCACCTTTTGACCTTCACAGATTCCCAAAATTCGATTTCAATCCTGAGATATTCAACAAAAACCGAAAAAACTCCGTGCATTTTTGTTACTTTACATATGAAAGTAGTTTCAATCTTGTCGTGCTATCTTGTCACTCCATGAAAATTGATGTAAGTGCGACAAAAGGCCAAAGGGATTTCAGGCCAGGAAAGTCAGGATGCGTTTGTCGCACGTACAAGCTAGACTACCGTAAACATTTGTAATTATAACTCGGGACTCCAGCAACCAACTTCAACCAAACTTCGGGACATTGCACAGAATGGTCAGCCAAACAAAACGTGTTTGTTATTGTTTACATTGCGTGCTCTCGTTTTTGTAAATTCAAGGTCAAACATTAAAACGCGTTTTTCTCGGAACGTCAAAATGGCGGGTGCGACAAGATAGCACGACGACGTCGATTTTATGCTGTGTAGTTGATGGCTGTGAATGTTTCCGTTTCATCAAGGTATGATAGATCCAGGCTTCCTAAACATGCTCTAATCATCATAATTGAATGTTAGTGAATTTCTTTTCAGTAAATAAATTTATGGTAAAGAAGGTATGGAGTTATCGTAAGCAACCATGCGCGTGCGTCCCCAGGTTTAACACATATATTGATTAGAACATGTTCAGTGAGCCCAAATCTATCATACCTTGACGAAATTGAAGCTTTTTTTTGGCATCGACTTCTTTTTGTTCTTGAAATTTTTGCCAGCTGCATATTTCACTAAAATGGCAGAGATCTTAAAATCACTGTTTCCAAGGTAAGATTAAAAAAAATATTTCAAAAAGGCGTTCTAATTAAACTAACGACGAATTGTGTTATCAATTTGCGTAATAAGGGTTTAGTTTTGAATAAGGGTTTAATTTCGATTTTTAAAGATTTTGCAAGATTACTGAAGGAATATTAAAAACCTTTTAAATGCATCTAAATAACTTTCAATGTTCATAGATGAAATCATAAGAAATTGTTTATACTTTCCGAACCAAAATTTTGGTCACCTCGTTGTCGAGACACAGTTACTAACGTCATGATTCGAAATTCGGACACTTAGTACCATATTATTTTGTTATAGCTGGCAAAAAATCATGTAATAAGTTGGAAATGAAGAAATTGCATCAGGATTTAGTATAACAGTCAGTTTTAAGAGAATGCATGCAAAATATGTCTTTTCTAACAATTTTTCATCAGAATTTGAAAATTAAAATGACTTGTTGTGCTTCGAATCCCGGACACTGTTAAAACTGATTCGAAATCCGGACACTTTTGCTTCGAATTCCGGATACTCGATTTTGCTTATGAATCACACAAATTTGGCCTGAATGGCATTCTTTAGGTCTCAAATATGCTGTTAACATCAAAACAATCGATAGTTTATATAAAAACGTTGCTTAATCCACCTTCAGGTGGGTGGTGCCTTCCTTACATTCATAATGTTAATACACTACAGAGCCTCAAAAAAGAGTATAAATAAGACATATTTTTATCAAAATATCTGACATCCGGCCTAAAAAAGTGTATAAATAATACTTAAGTGGTTATAACTTTTGATAGGGTTATCAGATCTTCAACGTTTTAGGCTCCTTGGAAAGATCTTTTAATTACCTATACAAAGACAGGTCGCATAAATCCGGACAACGGTTTCATCAAAATATTTGAGATCCGGCCTCCAAAAAGTGCATGAATAACACTTAAGTGCTTATAACTTTTGATAGGATTGTCAGATCTTCAACCTTTTGGGCTCTTTGGAAAGGTCTTTTAAATGCCTTTTTAAAAATGTATAACATGAAGGGTATTCTTACAAAAACCACCCTTTTTACAATCTTCCGGACTTAATTCGAAATCGTTTTTTAGCATAACTTTAGAAGTACTTTACTAAACTTCATAATATTTACTAGGGTCTTGTGGGACCCTAAGACGGATCAAATGAGACCAAAACGGTCGAAATCGGTACAGCCAATCCGGAGATAATCGTGTGCATATTTTTCGGTGCATGGACTCACATCCAGACACACGCACAGACATTTGTACAGAATTTGATTCTGAGTCGATAGGTATACGTGAATGTGGGTCTACTAGGTCTAATAAAGAAGTTCATTTATCGAGTGATTTTATAGCCTTTCCTCATTGAGGTGAGGAAGGCAAAAATGGCTAGAATTTAAGAAAATCAAAAACATAAATTTCTGCTTTGCGTTCCCGGTGCTTCGGACGCCTATGAAATATATCCGTTGAAATGTTTCTCATTTTTGGTGAACTTATACTTTTATTTTATTTAATTGTTTTGGCATTATTTACAGCGCTCAAACAAACTTTAAATGAAAGTTGATGTTAGAATTCATCAAAAAACACAGTTTTGACATTCATAATGCGAACTTGTATCCAAATAATTGATAAAACAAGTTGAAATTGAAGCTTTTTTTTGGCATCGACTTCTTTTTGTTCTTGAAATTTTTGCCAGCTGCATATTTCACTAAAATGGCAGAGATCTTAAAATCACTGTTTCCAAGGTAAGATTAAAAAAAATATTCCAAAAAGGCGTTCTAATTAAACTAACGACGAATTGTGTTATCAATTTGCGTAATAAGGGTTTAGTTTTGAATAAGGGTTTAATTTCGATTTTTAAAGATTTTGCAAGATTACTGAAGGAATATTAAAAACCTTTTAAATGCATCTAAATAACTTTCAATGTTCATAGATGAAATCATAAGAAATTGTTTATACTTTCCGAACCAAAATTTTGGTCACCTCGTTGTCGAGACACAGTTACTAACGTCATGATTCGAAATTCGGACACTTAGTACCATATTATTTTGTTATAGCTGGCAAAAAATCATGTAATAAGTTGGAAATGAAGAAATTGCATCAGGATTTAGTATAAGGGTCATTCCATCTGAAGCGGAACAGCATTTGAAAATTACCCTCTCCGATCCTGCTCAAATTTGGCAGAGCTGTTGATACTATCAAAACATGCAAGAATCCGGAATTTCATCCAAATCGGACCACCCCCTCCATTTTTGTACCTCCCCAAAAAATCGACTTTTTGGCGATTTTTGATCAAACCTCCTAGTTTCAAACGACAATAACTCAGGAACCACAAATCTTAGAGGGTCGGTCTTAGACTCAATTTTGAAGGAAATTGGACGTAGAATCCATTTCCGTTATCAAAATTTTGATTAATTTATTTTTTCTACCTGTATTGCGCAATTGAAAACTTTAAACGGTCGTATCTCAAAACACCCCAACTTATTTTTTTTATTTGACCTCACCATCGTGTTCCCCGGCCAATTTTACATAAGAATCACTTATCGACAAAAATGAATATGTTTCGTTCCAGAGATATCGAATTTTAAAGTTTTGTGTTTTCGAGATTACCTACATCAGCTTCATTCGCCGCATCTGCTAGAAGCACACAGGTGGGCTGATCAATAACTGCTACCTGGCCATTTATTGAAATAATATTTCATCATAAATAATCTTTATCGTATTGGACAAAAATTGACTGTATAACACTGTAGGAAACTGGAGTTGAATCACGAATGTGCTCAAAAAAAATGAATGAAGTGAATTTCTGTGCTAACCCATAGGACAGAGCAATAACGCGCACAGTAAAGGGCAGAATTGGATTCCGACGGAGCGAGCAGGAAAATGCAATTAATCTTGTTAGTAACACTGAACAATAAGTGCACGATACATTACTGAGTAAAAAATATGAACTAAAATTTATAAAATTTGTATATACGTTGTACTCTAGTGAAGGACGATCACAAGGAGCAGGAAAAGGATTTATGGAAAGTATAAAACTGAAAAATGTAAGAAAGTCACAAAGTTTGATCTGCTGCAAAGCGGCTAATTCCCCAAATTTAGTTGCGATGATTTCGACACCGTCCGAACAACAGTATTTTTTCTTATATCAATCTTGGATTCTTTTAACAGTCAGGCAACTATGCCAGAAAAGTACCCGTAGACTACTAAGCCCCGTTTTAGCGTTACATGGATTTTCAACAAGCTGTAACTTGGTGAAAATTACATGAAATATCAACTTCATATATACCGTTGGATTCGAAAATTAATCAACTTTAATATAAAAATATTTAATATGGTGGTTTAGGGGGGCGGGGCCCCGGGGGGAGGGGCCAAAGGAAAAAAAACAGCGTTACATGGAATTCAAGGGCCCAGAGCACATCGTAAAATAACCCAAAATACCAACTTATATAGGTTTTTGGAAAGGGGAGAACCTCTACTTCAAGGGAAAAATATTTTAAACATGTTAAAAATATTTAAACAATTTTTAAAAAATAGTTATCGTAACTATTTTTACAATAGCAGTACTCATTTGAACTATAAAGCCAAATTATGAAGAAATATGGTCATGCGACATATCAAAATTCATGAAATTATTCCAGGAATCGATATATGAGCAATTCAACCTGATTCGGTTGAACCGGTAAAATTACCGGTACCGGTTGAACCGGTTCCGGGGTTGTATCACTAACCATGTCATGCGACGTGTCAAAACTCTTCAAATTAGCTCAACAATCTTTTCGTGACAAATTTGAACCGATTCAGTTGAACCGGTTCAAATAACCGGTACCGGTTTGAACCGATTCAGTGTTTTTACTGCAAATCATGCCATGCGACGTGTCAAAATTCTTCAAATAATCTCAACAAATTATTCGTGATAAATTTGAACCGATTCAGTTGAACCGGTTCAAATAACCGGTACCGGTTTCAACCAATTCAGTGTTTTTTACTGCAAATCATGCCATGCGACGTGTCAAAATTCTTCAAATAATCTCAACAAACTATTCGTAATAAATTTGAACCGATTCAGTTGAACCGGTTCAAATAACAGGAACCGGTTTGAACCGATTCAGTGTTTTTACTGCAAATCATGTCATGCGACGTGTCAAAATTCTTCAAATAATCTCAACAAACTATTCGTGATAAATTTGAACCGATTCAAACCGGTTCAAATAACCGGTACCGTTTGCACCGATTCCTTGTTTTTACAGCAAACCATGTAGTGCGACGTGTTGGACATTTTCAAATAATCTCAACAATATATTGGTAATGAAATTGAACCAATATGGTTAAACCAGATCAAATAACCGGTACCGGTTAGGGCCAATTCATAAATTCATAAATTGATAAATTCATAAATTCATAAATTCATAAATTCATAAATTCATAAATTCATAAATTCATAAATTGATAAATTCATAAATTCATAAATTCATAAATTCATAAATTCATAAATTCATAAATTCATAAATTCATAAATTGATAAATTGATAAATTGATAAATTGATAAATTCATAAATTCATAAATTCATAAATTCATAAATTCATAAATTCATAAATTCATAAATTCATAAATTCATAAATTCATAAATTCATAAATTCATAAATTCATAAATTCATAAATTCATAAATTCATAAATTCATAAATTCATAAATTCATAAATTCATAAATTCATAAATTCATAAATTCATAAATTCATAAATTCATAAATTCATAAATTCATAAATTCATAAATTCATAAATTCATAAATTCATAAATTCATAAATTCATAAATTCATAAATTCATAAATTCATAAATTCATAAATTCATAAATTCATAAATTCATAAATTCATAAATTCATAAATTCATAAATTCATAAATTCATAAATTCATAAATTCATAAATTCATAAATTCATAAATTCATAAATTCATAAATTCATAAATTCATAAATTCATAAATTCATAAATTCATAAATTCATAAATTCATAAATTCATAAATTCATAAATTCATAAATTCATAAATTCATAAATTCATAAATTCATAAATTCATAAATTCATAAATTCATAAATTCATAAATTCATAAATTCATAAATTCATAAATTCATAAATTCATAAATTCATAAATTCATAAATTCATAAATTCATAAATTCATAAATTCATAAATTCATAAATTCATAAATTCATAAATTGATTAATTGATAAATTGATAAATTGATAAATTGATAAATTGATAAATTGATAAATTGATAAATTGATAAATTGATAAATTGATAAATTGATAAATTGACAAATTGATAAATTGATAAATTGATAAATTGATAAATTGATAAATTGATAAATTGATAAATTGATAAATTGATAAATTGATAAATTGATAAATTGATAAATTGATAAATTGATAAATTGATAAATTGATAAATTGATAAATTGATAAATTGATAAATTGATAAATTGATAAATTGATAAATTGATAAATTGATAAATTGATAAATTGATAAATTGATAAATTGATAAATTGATAAATTGATAAATTGATAAATTGATAAATTGATAAATTGATAAATTGATAAATTGATAAATTGATAAATTGATAAATTGATAAATTGATAAATTGATAAATTGATAAATTGATAAATTTATAAATTGATAAATTGATAAATTGATAAATTGATAAATTGATAAATTGATAAATTGATAAATTGATAAATTGATAAATTGATAAATTGATAAATTGATAAATTGATAAATTGATAAAATGATAATAATTGGCATAATTCAATGTACAGTCCAGACTCGATTATCCGAAGGCCTTGGCAAAATTTCGCTTCGGATAAAAAAATTCGTTGTAATTGATGTTAACAGAATGGAAATAAAAAAAAGGAAAACAAATTGTTCGTTATTCAATTATTCAAAGTCCCATAAAAACCTTAGACATAATCGGATAATCGAGTCTTGGCTGTATATCAGTTAACATTTGATTTTGGAAAATTAGAAAATTATAAACAACGCTTTGCAATTTTTGAAACAAAAATGAATTGAAGATGTTTTTTTTATCAATTTATCAATTTATAAATTTATCAATTTATAAATTTATCAATTTATCAATTTATCAATTTATCAATTTATCAATTTATCAATTTATCAATTTATCAATTTATCAATTTATCAATTTATCAATTTATCAATTTATCAATTTATCAATTTATCAATTTATCAATTTATCAATTTATCAATTTATCAATTTATCAATTTATCAATTTATCAATTTATCAATTTATCAATTTATCAATTTATCAATTTATCAATTTATCAATTTATCAATTTATCAATTTATCAATTTATCAATTTATCAATTTATCAATTTATCAATTTATCAATTTATCAATTTATCAATTTATCAATTTATCAATTTATCAATTTATCAATTTATCAATTTATCAATTTATCAATTTATCAATTTATAAATTTATCAATTTATCAATTTATCAATTTATCAATTTATCAATTTATCAATTTATCAATTTATCAATTTATCAATTTATCAATTTATCAATTTATCAATTTATCAATTTATCAATTTATCAATTTATCAATTTATCAATTTATCAATTTATCAATTTATCAATTTATCAATTTATCAATTTATCAATTTATCAATTTATCAATTTATCAATTTATCAATTTATCAATTTATCAATTTATCAATTTATCAATTTATCAATTTATCAATTTATCAATTTATCAATTTATCAATTTATCAATTTATCAATTTATCAATTTATCAATTTATCAATTTATCAATTTATCAATTTATCAATTTATCAATTTATCAATTTATCAATTTATCAATTTATCAATTTATCAATTTATCAATTTATCAATTTATCAATTTATCAATATATCAATTTATCAATTTATCAATTTATCAATTTATCAATTTATCAATTTATCAATTTATCAATTTATCAATTTATCAATTTATCAATTTATCAATTTATCAATTTATGAATTTATGAATTTATGAATTTATGAATTTATAAATTTATGAATTTATGAATTTATGAATTTATGAATTTATGAATTTATGAATTTATGAATTTATGAATTTATGAATTTATGAATTTATGAATTTATGAATTTATGAATTTATGAATTTATGAATTTATGAATTTATGAATTTATGAATTTATGAATTTATGAATTTATGAATTTATGAATTTATGAATTTATGAATTTATGAATTTATGAATTTATGAATTTATGAATTTATGAATTTATGAATTTATGAATTTATGAATTTATGAATTTATGAATTTATGAATTTATGAATTTATGAATTTATGAATTTATGAATTTATGAATTTATGAATTTATGAATTTATGAATTTATGAATTTATGAATTTATGAATTTATGAATTTATGAATTTATGAATTTATGAATTTATGAATTTATGAATTTATGAATTTATGAATTTATGAATTTATGAATTTATGAATTTATGAATTTATGAATTTATGAATTTATGAATTTATGAATTTATGAATTTATGAATTTATGAATTTATGAATTTATGAATTTATGAATTTATGAATTTATGAATTTATGAATTTATGAATTTATGAATTTATGAATTTATGAATTTATGAATTTATGAATTTATGAATTTATGAATTTATGAATTTATGAATTTATGAATTTATGAATTTATGAATTTATGAATTTATGAATTTATGAATTTATGAATTTATGAATTTATGAATTTATGAATTTATGAATTTATGAATTTATGAATTTATGAATTTATGAATTTATGAATTTATGAATTTATGAATTTATGAATTTATGAATTTATGAATTTATGAATTTATGAATTTATGAATTTATGAATTTATGAATTTATGAATTTATGAATTTATGAATTTATGAATTTATGAATTTATGAATTTATGAATTTATGAATTTATGAATTTATGAATTTATGAATTTATGAATTTATGAATTTATGAATTTATGAATTTATGAATTTATGAATTTATGAATTTATGAATTTATGAATTTATGAATTTATGAATTTATGAATTTATGAATTTATGAATTTATGAATTTATGAATTTATGAATTTATGAATTTATGAATTTATGAATTTATGAATTTATGAATTTATGAATTTATGAATTTATGAATTTATGAATTTATGAATTTATGAATTTATGAATTTATGAATTTATGAATTTATGAATTTATGAATTTATGAATTTATGAATTTATGAATTTATGAATTTATGAATTTATGAATTTATGAATTTATGAATTTATGAATTTATGAATTTATGAATTTATGAATTTATGAATTTATGAATTTATGAATTTATGAATTTATGAATTTATGAATTTATGAATTTATGAATTTATGAATTTATGAATTTATGAATTTATGAATTTATGAATTTATGAATTTATGAATTTATGAATTTATGAATTTATGAATTTATGAATTTATGAATTTATGAATTTATGAATTTATGAATTTATGAATTTATGAATTTATGAATTTATGAATTTATCAATTTATGAATTTATGAATTTATGAATTTATGAATTTATGAATTTATGAATTTATGAATTTATGAATTTATGAATTTATGAATTTATGAATTTATCAATTTATGAATTTATGAATTGGCCCTAACCGGTACCGGTTATTTGATCTGGTTTAACCATATTGGTTCAATTTCATTACCAATATATTGTTGAGATTATTTGAAAATGTCCAACACGTCGCACTACATGGTTTGCTGTAAAAACAAGGAATCGGTGCAAACGGTACCGGTTATTTGAACCGGTTTGAATCGGTTCAAATTTATCACTTATAGTTTGTTGAGATTATTTGAAGAATTTTGACACGTCGCATGACATGATTTGCAGTAAAAACACTGAATCGGTTCAAAGGGACCATCCATAAACCACGTGGACACTTTAGGGGGGGGGGGGGGGGGGTATGGCAATTGTCCACGCTCCATACAAAAAAGATTTTTTTTGTATGGACAATTGTCCACGAGGGGGAGGGGGGGGGGTTGAGATTTCCAAAAATGTGTCCACGTGGTTTGTGGATGTTCCCAAACCGGTTCCTGTTATTTGAACCGGTTCAACTGAATCGGTTCAAATTTATTACGAATAGTTTGTTGAGATTATTTGAAGAATTTTGACACGTCGCATGGCATGATTTGCAGTAAAAAAACACTGAATTGGTTGAAACCGGTACCGGTTATTTGAACCGGTTCAACTGAATCGGTTCAAATTTATCACGAATAATTTGTTGAGATTATTTGAAGAATTTTGACACGTCGCATGGCATGATTTGCAGTAAAAACACTGAATCGGTTCAAACCGGTTCCTGTTATTTGAACCGGTTCAACTGAATCGGTTCAAATTTATTACGAATAGTTTGTTGAGATTATTTGAAGAATTTTGACACGTCGCATGGCATGATTTGCAGTAAAAAACACTGAATTGGTTGAAAGGGACCATCCATAAACCACGTGGACACTTTAGGGGGGGGGGGGGGGTATGGCGATTGTCCACGATCCATACAAAAAAGATTTTTTTTGTATGGACAATTGTCCACGAGGGGGGGGTGGGGGGGTTGAGATTTCCAAAAAAGTGTCCACGTGGTTTGTGGATGGTCCCAAACCGGTACCGGTTATTTGAACCGGTTCAACTGAATCGGTTCAAATTTGTCACGAAAAGATTGTTGAGCTAATTTGAAGAGTTTTGACACGTCGCATGACATGGTTAGTGATACAACCCCGGAACCGGTTCAACCGGTACCGGTAATTTTACCGGTTCAACCGAATCAGGTTGAATTGCTCATATATCGATTCCTGGAATAATTTCATGAATTTTGATATGTCGCATGACCATATTTCTTCATAATTTGGCTTTATAGTTCAAATGAGTACTGCTATTGTAAAAATAGTTACGATAACTATTTTTTAAAAATTGTTTAAATATTTTTAACATGTTTTAAATATTTTTCCCTCAAAGTAGAGGTTCTCCCCTTTCCAAAAACCTATAGAAGTTGGTATTTTGGGTTATTTTACGATGTGCTCTGGGCCCTTGAATTCCATGTAACGCTGTTTTTTTTCCTTTGGCCCCTCCCCCGGGGCCCCGCCCCCCTAAACCACCATATTAAATATTTTTATATTAAAGTTGATTAATTTTCGAATCCAACGGTATATATGAAGTTGATATTTCATGTAATTTTCACCAAGTTACAGCTCGTTGAAAATCCATGTAACGCTAAAACGGGGCTTAGTAACTTGACTGTTAATTAAATGAAGCTGGCTCACAATATAAAAAATGATTTAATATGATCAATCTTTTAAATCATAAATCGGATTTGCCAAATTATGGTAAAGTGTCACTAATAAACTATAATAATAATAATAATAATAATAATAATAAAGCAGGTTTTGGGGTTTTTGCTGAATGGCACTATTTTGCTACCGCCCATGATAAAGGCCCTAGTCATGGCCTCGGAGGTAGGGGAGAGTGGGGAGACTTGGTCCCCTTTTTTTGTATCGCACATAACTCTGTCAATTTCTCACAAAACTATGAACTTTTTGCATGAATTGAAAGCTTAAATATTCAACTATGTTTGGATAATAAGGGTATTTCATCAGATGAACTCTTCGAATCATGCCAAGCGTTTTGAAAAAAATATTTTAAGCCGGCATTTTCAAAATGTTGAGGGTAATTTGATCCCCCTTTCAACATTTTTAAGAAATCTTAAGCAAAATGTTTCTTATTCATCCAAACTGTTAATTTTCTATAAGTTACAGCAATTTCACATTAATCCTGTACGTTTGTGTTCAAAATATAAAAAGTTTTGCATGCAAAATATTTAAAAACTTAAAATATTCTTTTTAGACCAAAATTGAGCATGTTTACAAAAGCTGGTAATTTTTGTTTACAAAACTTTTGAAAAATGGTTCAAACTGCAGTAAGTTATGTACAACTATACTACAGGAAACTATGTACGAAAATCCAGCCCAATTATTTAATCTTGAGGCTGATTCCAGTGACTGTAAAAATGCAGGGATCAAGTCTCCCTAAACGCACTTTTTTAAACAATTGATTGTAAAAATAGTATTACGATAAATTTAACGTCAAATGCGTAAGGGTTTTGGAGTTGATATGTTCATCAAACAATTCATGTAAAAAAAATATTTTTTTGAATAATTTTTGAGTGTTTTCTATACTTATCAAAACAAAGAAAAAAGATCTCTTGGAAGTTTTTTGCAGCACTTCTTAGAAAAATGTGTGTAACTCAATCTAAACATTTTTTAATTTTTTTCTTTGTTTTCTACCATGAGTTTTAGTCAATTTCGCACAACTTTCTAGAACAAAGCTAATTGTTTTACCCACATGCTGACGAGATACAGGCTTGGGATCAAGTGTCCCCGGGGATCAAGTCTCCCCACTCTCCCCTACTCTAAAACAAAAACAACACGTAAAATTACCCAATAAATATTCCTTTCACAAAAATAGATTGATCAAGAGAGGGGAACAGCATCTAATTCCAGCGTACCTCTACTGTTGCCATATCAGCGCTTTGGCATTCAATCGAGTGATAAATAGCTCAATAATAAGTGAACAAGCAAGTTTCTATCAAAAGTTTTGCAAAATTTGTTGTTTAAATAGTGCAAATGAGTAAATTGGACGAAACTAGGAGCGAGGACTTAACCTGCCAAACATACTAGAATTTCTAGGTATTAGCTATATGATTTTTTTTTTGTTCGATGCCACTATCCACTGCGACCAGGAATTAGATCTATTGCGGACTTGCAATTCTATTTATAGAATCACAAAGGCTTCTTCTGTTATTAGGCAGATGGGACACGCACACACGCTATTGTTGAGCGAGTGTGTCGAGCGATCCACTGCCGTAACTTCGCCGCCGAAGAGGTTTGAATGTTTTTTCAATCCTCTTTGGCTCTGCCTTTTCCCACTCTGTACTGTCCAAATGTATCGCTAGAACCGAAGTGCACATTTTACGTTTACTTATACCCAGCTAGCCCTTAAATTCTGATTTCTGAAAAACTCGTCCCTTCAAAGCACTTTTTGCGATCGGGCCGTGGAGCTCTGCAGGGCAATTATACAGAGAACAGTTGGTCCTTATACATGTGAAGAGTACAGGGGAAAGGATGTGCCGAGCCATGTGGGTTTGAAACCACGACCTTCCGCTCATAAAGCGAAACCTGTAACCATTAGACCACAGGAGCTCGGCTAGCTATATGAATAACTATTTGCGTAAAATTATAAAAATATAAATTAAATTAATCATCTCCCAGAACACCAGGTAGCAGTTATTGATCAGCCCGCCTGTGTGCTTCTAGCAGATGTGGCGAATGAAGCTGATGTAGGTAATCTCGAAAACACAAAACTTTAAAATTCGATATCTCTGGAACGAAACATATTCATTTTTGTCGATAAGTGATTCTTATGTAAAATTGGCCGGGGAACACGATGGTGAGGTCAAATAAAAAAAATAAGTTGGGGTGTTTTGAGATACGGCCGTTTAAAGTTTTCAATTGCGCAATACAGGTAGAAAAAATAAATTAATCAAAATTTTGATAACGGAAATGGATTCTACGTCCAATTTCCTTCAAAATTGAGTCTAAGACCGACCCTCTAAGATTTGTGGTTCCTGAGTTATTGTCGTTTGAAACTAGGAGGTTTGGTCAAAAATCGCCAAAAAGTCGATTTTTTGGGGAGGTACAAAAATGGAGGGGGTGGTCCGATTTGGATGAAATTCCGGATTCTTGCATGTTTTGATAGTATCAACAGCTCTGCCAAATTTGAGCAGGATCGGAGAGGGTAATTTTCAAATTCGCACTTTTTCGTGCACAGTTGAGATGGAATGACCCATAAACAGTCAGTTTTAAGAGAATGCTTCGAATTCCGGATACTCGATTTTGCTTATGAATCACACAAATTTGGCCTGAATGGCATTCTTTAGGTCTCAAATATGCTGTTAACATCAAAACAATCGATAGTTTATATAAAAACGTTGCTTAATCCACCTTCAGGTGGGTGGTGCCTTCCTTACATTCATAATGTTAATACACTACAGAGCCTCAAAAAAGAGTATAAATAAGACATATTTTTATCAAAATATCTGACATCCGGCCTAAAAAAGTGTATAAATAATACTTAAGTGGTTATAACTTTTGATAGGGTTATCAGATCTTCAACGTTTTAGGCTCATTGGAAAGATCTTTTAATTACCTATACAAAGACAGGTCGCATAAATCCGGACAACGGTTTCATCAAAATATTTGAGATCCGGCCTCCAAAAAGTGCATGAATAACACTTAAGTGCTTATAACTTTTGATAGGATTGTCAGATCTTCAACCTTTTGGGCTCTTTGGAAAGGTCTTTTAAATGCCTTTTTAAAAATGTATAACATGAAGGGTATTCTTACAAAAACCACCCTTTTTACAATCTTCCGGACTTAATTCGAAATCGTTTTTTAGCATAACTTTAGAAGTACTTTACTAAACTTCATAATATTTACTAGGGTCTTGTGGGACCCTAAGACGGATCAAATGAGACCAAAACGGTCGAAATCGGTACAGCCAATCCGGAGATAATCGTGTGCATATTTTTCGGTGCATGGACTCACATCCAGACACACGCACAGACATTTGTACAGAATTTGATTCTGAGTCGATAGGTATACGTGAATGTGGGTCTACTAGGTCTAATAAAGAAGTTCATTTATCGAGTGATTTTATAGCCTTTCCTCATTGAGGTGAGGAAGGCAAAAATGGCTAGAATTTAAGAAAATCAAAAACATAAATTTCTGCTTTGCGTTCCCGGTGCTTCGGACGCCTATGAAATATATCCGTTGAAATGTTTCTCATTTTTGGTGAACTTATACTTTTATTTTATTTAATTGTTTTGGCATTATTTACAGCGCTCAAACAAACTTTAAATGAAAGTTGATGTTAGAATTCATCAAAAAACACAGTTTTGACATTCATAATGCGAACTTGTATCCAAATAATTGATAAAACAAGTTGAACTGTCCGGGTTTCGAAGCGTCCGGGAATTCGAATCATGACGTTATCTGAAAAAGAAACAGTAATGAGTTCTTTTCAGGTCCCATTTACTCGAATCTGCAAGAACCCTGAGGGTTGTTTTTTTTTTCAATTAGAACAAAAAAAAGTTATTTTAAAATTTCCTGTTTTTTTTTGTAACTTTTCAAGGCAATTTGTAAGAGTGTAACAATGTTCTACAAAGTTTTAGAACAGACAATTTAAAATAAGATAACTTTTTTTTTCTTCATTTTAAATTGAGAAATTCATTTGTTTTAAATGAATAATTCCACTTACAAAAGAGTTGATTATTGCAAACATTTCAATGAGACACTATTGCTCTTACATGTAAGAGCTTTCAGCCACACAGAGCACGATACGAGTTCAATCATGTGAAGTGCCCATCCATCATCGCGCTGTGCAAACCCTTTTTCTAGTGTGTTGTTTTATATTTGTACCTGGGAAAGGTTAGAAATCATTCCGAAATAGAAAGGAAACGAGAGCATTTAGTTGCTGGAATGAAATATTATTGTTTCAATGAATAGAAGCTTTTAAGAGTTAACGTACATAAATGTAAACTTTTGCATTTTTCATTTCTTGCATGTTATTTTTGTATATTTTTTTTTTCTTGAAAAATGCATAAAGAATAGGATTTTACCCAGGTGATTAATTTCAATCGATAGTTTTCCCTACGGTTGGCTCAACTCGGCAACATCGACGAATGATAGGGTATTATTGCGGTTGATTTATTAGTTCGTTTTATCGGAGAGAACAGAAACTCGAAACACTATCGCTAAAGGTGTGTATGTGGAGTCGTGATCAAAACTTTTGGAATATATCTTTAGACGTGACAGTGCGGAGAGGTGTTGTTGGGAATATTGATTTTTGGTTCTAAAAGAAGGATGCAACTTTAGTGGGATCATTGGATTTATGGTTTGTGAAGCGAAACTTTGAAAAAAAATTACGAATACATACTGTTTTCTAAACGGTTCAATGACAAACCGCGAAATCAAAACCACCCCCATCACCAAATTATCGTCATTGTGGTAAGGAGAGCACAACATTAACTTACTTAAGATAATTAATTACCATTACCATGCCTCTCGCCTTGGCGTGGGGCACTCATATGGAATGTTGGCGCAATTCGCGAGAAATTTTTCACAGGAGCTGCTCGACTTGGTGGAATTCCAAGAAGCTGGTTGTAGCCTGTTTTAGCTAGGGTTTGTGGCATGCGAAAACATTCCTGAGGAAAATTCCGAAACGATGGAGGAAGTTTGTCTAATCAAATCTGAATCTGATTGAATCCGATGTTGAAATTGACTCTGATTTATTTCCCAAAAACACAATTTTTTGGAAAAGTATATTAATTTTTTGCTGTCCTTAGAATTTTCGAAAAGAAATCGCAAACATTTTTTCCATGAAACTTCAAAAGAGGTTTATCTCTTTTGAAATTGACAGGTTTCAGATCCTCAAATTAGCCATCCAAACCGTACATTACATTATCCCACCCTGTGATTAGCTCATTTCCATGCAGGGACCAAATCACATCCCCCGAAAAACAATTTATCACTCGTTATTTCTAACGAGTTCGGCGAAACGCCCGCCATTTGCGACGTCCCTCAGGAAACAGGTCGAGATTTCCACCGGTGACCGTCCAGTACATCCAGCAGCCAACTGCCACAAGTAGTCGTACGTGACGGGAATATTATTTAAGGTGGGTAAGCTGGCCAGGGGAAATAGAAACCGTAGAAATATTCATAGCCAACCAGCCAAGTGGCCCTCCCACTCTAATAAGTCTCCGCACACAAGCCTAGCTCATTTTCCACTTTTCCAAGAGCTCCAGGTTGGCTTTTTGGTGACAAAGTTGGGCGATGAAAGAGATGGCGTGCAAATTAGTCGTCCCTTCACAGTTTTCCAACATCAGAGGCAGACACCCTCTCTGGACTGCCTGCCGGTTCCGTGAATGAATTTGAATGTAAATTTAATTCGCCCATCATCAGCACCTGTCACACCGGAGTGGTAATTTGACGCAGTTGGGGTTTTTTTGCTTCGTCTATTTCACTAATCATATGCTGTGTTAAAATGCGAAAGGTACTTACGCTGGGGAAAAGCTGAGTAATTCTTATGTTTTTTTTTAATTTTGGTTTATTTATTTTAGTTTTTTTGTTTTGTTGTATTGTAGTATTGAGCAGTTCTCTAGGATTTCGGTCATTCGATTTTTTATGTATTTTTTAATCCGACTGAAACTTTTTTGGTGCCTTCGGTATGCCCAAAGAAGCCATTTTGCATCATTAGTTTGTCCATATAATTTTCCATACAAATTTGGCAGCTGTCCATACAAAAATGATGCATGAAAATTCAAAAATCTGTATCTTTTGAAGGAATTTTTTGATCGATTTGATGTCTTCGGCAAAGTTGTAGGTATGGATACGGACTACACTGAACAAAAATGATACACGGTAAAAAAATTGGTGATTTTTTATTTAACTTTTTATCACTAAAACTTGATTTGCAAAAAAACATTATTTTTATTTTTTTTATTTTTTGATATGTTTTAGAGGACATAAAATGCCAACTTTTCAGAAATGTCCAGGTTGTACAAAAAATCTTTGACCGAGTTATGAATTTTTTAATCAATACCGATTTTTTCAAAAAATCGAAATTATGGTCTTAAAAATTTTTCAACTTCATTTTTCGATGTAAAATTAAATTTTCAATCAAAATGTACTTCAGTGAAATTTTGATAAATTGCACCGTTTTCAAGTTAAATCCATATTTAGGTAACTTTTTTGGAAATAGTCGCAGTTTTTAATTTTTAAAATTAGTGCACATGTTTGCCCACTTTTGAAAAAAATATTTTTGAGAAGCTGAGAAGATTCTCTATATTTTGCTTCTTCAGACTTTGTTGATACGACTTTTAGTTGCTGAGATATTGCCATGCAAAGGTTTAAAAACAGGAAAATTGATGTTTTCTAAGTCTCACCCAAACAGCCCACCATTTTTCAATGTAGATATCTCTATATTGAATGCTTTGCCCTTTTGAAATGTTAGTCTTGATTTGAAAATTTTGAAAATATTGGTTTTGGAAAAGATCGGAAAATTAAACAAATGTTTCATGTTTTAACATTGAAAATCGGACCATTAGTTGCTGAGATATCGACATTGAAAAATGGTGGGCTGTTAGTGTGAGACTTAGAAAACATCAATTTTCCTGTTTTTAAACCTTTGCATGGCAATATCTCAGCAACTAAAGTTCGTATCAACAAAGTCTAAAGAAGCAAAATATAGAGAATCTTCTCAGCTTTTCAAAAATATTTTTTCCAAAAGTGTGCAAACATGTAAAAACGAAACTATTGGCACTACGCCCCCCGGGGCATGGCCTTCCTCTAACGTGGGATTTCTGCTCCAGCGCCTCTGACGAGACAGGAGAAACCGGGACCGACGTTTTACTTCACCATCCGATAGAAGCTCAGTGGATAAGGCGGGAATCGAACCCGCGTCTCATAGCATCATCGGGATCGGCAGCCGAAGCCGCTACCGCAAACATGTGCACTATTTAAAAAAAATGAAAAACTGCGACAATTTTCAAAAAAAATACCTAAAAATGGCTATAACTTGAAAACGGTGCACTTTATCAAAATTTCACTAGAGTACTTTTTGATTGCAAATTTGATTTTACATCGAAAAATAAAGTTGAAAAAATTTGCGACCAATATATCGATTTTTTGAAAAAGTCGGTATTGATTAAAAAATTCATAACTCGGTCAATAATTTTTTGCACAACCTGGAAATTTCTGAAAAGTTGGCATTTTATGTCCTCTAAAACATATCAAAAAATAAAAAAAATTAAAAAAAGTGTTTTTTGCAAATCAAGTTTTAATGATAAAAAGTTAAATAAAAAAAATCACCAATTTTTTTTACCGTGTATCATTTTTTCCAGTGTAGTCCGTATCCATACCTACAACTTTGCCGAAGACATCAAATCGATCAAAAAATTCCTTCAAAAGATACAGATTTTGGAATTATCATACATCATTTTTGTATGGACAGCTGCCAAATTTGTATGGAAAATTATATGGACAAACTAATGATGCAAAATGGTTTCTTTGGACATACCGAAGGCACCAAAAAAGTTTCAGACGGATTAAAAAATACAAAAATTAAAATTGAAGAAAATAGACCGATTTCGTAGAGAATTGCTCTATTGTAGTGTTGTAGTATTTTAGTATTTTAGTATTTTAGTATTTTAGTATTTTAGTATTTTAGTATTTTAGTATTTTAGTATTTTAGTATTTTAGTATTTTAGTATTTTAGTATTTTAGTATTTTAGTATTTTAGTATTTTAGTATTTTAGTATTTTAGTATTTTAGTATTTTAGTATTTTAGTATTTTAGTATTTTAGTATTTTAGTATTTTAGTATTTTAGTATTTTAGTATTTTAGTATTTTAGTATTTTAGTATTTTAGTATTTTCGTATTTTAGTATTTTAGTATTTTAGTATTTTAGTATTTTAGTATTCTAGTATTTTAGTATTTTAGTATTTTAGTATTTTAGTATTTTAGTATTTTAGTATTTTAGTATTTTAGTATTTAGTATTTTAGTATTTTAGTATTTTAGTATTTTAGTATTTTAGTATTTTAGTATTTTAGTATTTTAGTATTTTAGTATTTTAGTATTTTAGTATTTTAGTATTTTAGTATTTTAGTATTTTAGTATTTTAGTATTTTAGTATTTTAGTATGTTAGTATTTTAGTATTTTAGTATTTTAGTATTTTAGTATTTTAGTATTTTAGTATTTTAGTATTTTAGTATTTTAGTATTTTAGTATTTTAGTATTTTAGTATTTTAGTATTTTTTGTATTTTAGTATTTTAGTATTTTAGTATTTTAGTATTTTAGTATTTTAGTATTTTAATATTTTAGTATTTTAGTATTTTAGTATTTTAGTATTTTAGGATATTAGTATTTTAGTATTTTAGTATTTTAGTATTTTAGTATTTAAGTATTTAAGTATTTTAGTATTTTAGTATTTTAGTATTTTAGTATTTTAGTATTTTAGTATTTTAGTATTTTAGTATTTTAGTATTTTAGTATTTTAGTATTTTAGTATTTTAGTATTTTAGTATTTTAGTATTTAAGTATTTTAGTATTTTACTATTTTACTATTTTACTATTTTACTATTTTACTATTTTACTATTTTACTATTTTACTATTTTACTATTTTACTATTTTAGTATTTTAGTATTTTAGTAATAAATAAAAATGTAGGTTGAAAGGTTAAGTTTCGGACTTTGTTTGTTTTTGTTTTGCTTTGATGATCAAATGTGCATTAGACAATAGACAAATTTGTCCTTAACAAAGAACAAATGTTAAAAAAAACTTCTACAGAAAATCGACATGTTACAATACCGGTACAAAAAATTTAATTCTCAAAAAAAGTTTCTCGATGAAATATAAGGAATAATTTTTTTTAATTGTTATCGAATGATTGTTTGAACATGTTTAACTCATTTTGAATAATTTTAGTACAAATCGTGAATATTTAAAAAAATGGTTTGATTTCAAATGTGCGACTTCATTTCAGAAGCTATATAAATTTGTTTTTATCTTTTTTATCTTCCCAACATGTGGTTGGTCCCTGTAGCTGAAAACTCTAGCATCATCTCTTGAATATTTTACACCCGGCGATATTTTTTGCTTGTTTTTGAAGCTTCTTTATTCTATCAATATGCAGGCTGGAAATGCTATCGAAGCTCTGGCATCATACGTCGTGCACTCAAAGTGAATATTAATCACTTCACAGTGTTTTTATTTGTTCAGCGGTGCATAAGATAAAATTTTATATATTTTGTTTTTACAGATAGAAAAAACTTCACAATATTTATCTTTTTTTTCACTTATTCACATGATTCATCAAAATATTTTTAAAACAGCTTTTTTATATGTGAAACTCTAAACAGATGGTCCTGATTTTACACGTTTCCTCGCCTTTATTTGTTCAACATACTTGATAACATCCCTGGAAGGACACTTGCACAAACATCAAAAGGTTCTGCCATAGGTTCGCAGAATCGATCGAATTCAAGGGGAAGAAGAATCTCTAAAGTTGAAAAAAAAAATCTTAAATAGTTCAAAAGTTTTATGTTTTACAAATTTTCAAACAAACCATTTGTTGTTATTTTTTCAAAGAAATAATAAGATGACAAAAACAATTTCTTTCAGTGTTCGTTTTGTTGCGTCTGTGTGTCGTTTGCTGTCCTTGGTGGAACGATAACATCGATTTTACGGTGACGAAAAGGCGTTCCGACCAGACAGAAAAGGGATCAAACACAGTTATCTCTGTGTGATTTTTCTTTTCTATTTCGCTTGTCTCGTCTCGTGAATTTGAACGCAAGATGTTGTTTCCAGCGAAACAGTTTCCTTTTTTCTTCTACTTTTTTTGTTGGTACCAAGTTTCCAGCCGGTTGAATGGCATGTGTCGCAAATATTTGACTTTTCCTTAAGAATAATTTGCATTGCAATCGATGGCCTTGCTCGGAAGAGATTGATCCTTTTTATCTATATTTGAAAAGGGTTCAAAATGGTTACCAGCAATCTGTTTGCGTCTTAAATTTTTGTTTACATGAAAGTCACTCTAGCAAGGTTTAAGCTTTAATTTACTTTTAAAAGAACTTTGAAATCTGTGTAAGAAAAGTCCTCTCAACTGTGTCCGTTCCTCCCCCCACCCTAAATTAAGTTTTATTTCCACCCACATTGAGGAAAGGAAAACCCAGAGGTAGTTCCAAGTTCATCAGTAACACCAATCAAATTCAAATTACATCTAGAAGCAATTCAGGTCAAAAACGATTCCAGGAAGGCAGGCTTCTATAACCGCCTCGCCTCGAGAGGAACAAGTTTATCCTGGCAAATTTACTTCTTGGTTTTTCCACCAGACTCAGAATCGGTTAACCTTGGCTTTTGGGGGGAGGAAGTAATAATGAAAAGGGCAAACATTTTCAATTGGATCAAAATGAAGTTCAATTCGGCGCCCTACGATTTTCGGATTCGCGGAATTGCGATTTGGAAAAAAAATAAAGGAAAAGTTTACGACCTTTTCGAAAGAGTAACCTCCGCAATTGGGGAGGCGCAAGACCCTTGTCAGTGGCATTTGCTGATATTTTCTGGGGCTCATTTCTCGCATATTTCATTCTTCAAATTGGGTCCCGAAATACCACGATGAGCTATTTTCGCAGGTAAGAAGTTTGCGTTAGAAACCATGGGGAGAGAAGTTCCTGTTTGGATGTGATGATAATCTTTAAAATACAAAAAAAAAAGATTTTCAGACACGTTATGATCTTAACGAAGTATAGAATAGATAAACCCGACATTTTAGGGGAAGAATAAGTGTGGATTTATTGTTTTGAAAAATTATTCATTTGCGAGTTGACTCATGAAACATGAAATTTAAAAATCAATAATAGCCTATAATAATTAAAAACAACAACGGGACATTAATGTGGACATGGTAGATAAAATAAGGTAAGACGGGATTTTGCAGTTGTCAAAATAGTTAACCTCGATTTTATATGGAGATTTTCACCATTTTCCGGAAAATGTTCACTGGATTTTTTTTTCTGTCGGGTTGTTAAGCATGTCAAACTGAATTGAAAAACGCGTTTAGATGATTTTTTTTTTTAAATATTTGTGTTTTGAAAGCATATTTCATTTCGCTTTACTTTGGTGTCGTAAGTCTTTTTGACGTTTAGAGAAAAACTAACTTAATCGACCTATGTGGTTGATGAATTCCTCACTCTTTTCCAAATTTCATCAATTATTTTTATAGACCCGGAATAACAAAGTACAAAAATATCAGTTAAGTGATCATAACCCGAGACAGGGTTGCCAGATTTTTAATGTTTTTGATTCATTGGAAATGTTTTTCGTTTACCTAACCAATGATGGGTCGGACGATGGATCCGGACCTCGTTAACATACATTTAAGTTAGATCCGGCTGCAAAAAAGTACATAAAAATCACTTAAGTGGTCATAACTTGAGACAGGGTTGCCAGATTGTCAATATTTTGTATATTTCGTTTGAAAAATATTTAGATTACCTCTCAAGAGCAATTCTCTACGAAATTGGTCTTTTTTCTTAAATTTTATTTTTTGTATTTTTTAATCCGACTGAAACTTTTTTGGTGCATTCGGTATGCCCAAAGAAGCCATTTGCATTATTAGTTTGTCCATATAATTTTCCATACAAATTTGGCAGCTGGCCATACAAAAATGATGTATGAAAATTCAAAAATCTGTATCTTTTGAAGGAATTTTTTTATCGATTTGGTGTCTTCGACAAAGTTGTAGGTATGAATATGGACTACACTGGAAAAAAATGATACACGGTAAAAAAAAATTTGTGATTTTTTATTTAATTTTTCGTCACTAAAACTTAATTTGCAAAAAAACACTATTTTTATTTATTTATTTTTTTATATATGTTTTAGAGGACATCAAATGCCAACTTTTCAGAAATTTCCAGGTTGTGCAAAAAATCTTCGAGCGAGTTATGAATTTTTGAATCAATACTTGGTCAAAATTGGTCGCAAATTATTCAACATCATTTTTCGATGTAAAATCAAATTTGCAATCAAAAAGTACTCTAGTGAAATTTTGATAAAGTGCACCGTTTTCAAGTTAAATCCATTTTTAGAAAACTTTTTTTTTAAAAAAGTCGCTGTTTTTCATTTTTTTAAATTAGTGCCCATGTTTGCACACCTTTGAAAAAAATAGTTTTGAAAAGCTGAGAAAATTCTCTATATTTTGCATTTTTGAACTTTGTTGATACGACCCTTAGTTGCTGAGATATTGCCATGCAAAGGTTTAAAAACAGGCAAATTGATGTTTTCTAAGTCTCATCCAAACAACACACCATTTTCTAATGTCGATATCTCAGCAATTTATTGTCCGATTTTCAATGTAAAAATATAAAACATTCGTGAAATTCGATCTTTCGAAAAAAATATTTTTAAAATTTTTAAACCAAGACTAACATTTTAAAAGGGCGTAATATTGAATGTTTTGCAAACATGTGCACTAATTTAAAAAATGAATAACTGCGACTATTTTCAAAAAAGTCACCTTAAAATGGATTTAACTTGAAAACGGTGCACTTTATCAAAATTTCACTGAAGTACTTTTTGATTGCAAATTTGATTTTACATGGAAAAATAAAGTTGAAAAATTTTTGCGACTAATTTTGACCAAGTATTGATTAAAAAATTCATAACTCGCTCAAAGATTTTTTGCACAACCTGAAAATTTCTGAAAAGTTGGCATTTGATGTCCTCTAAAACATATCAAAAAATAAAAAAAATAAAAATAGTGTTTTTTTGCAAATCAAGTTTTAGTGACAAAAAGTTAAATAAAAAATCACCAAATTTTTTTTACCGTTTATCATTTTTTTTAGTGTTGTCCATATCCAATACCTACAACTTTGCCGAAGACACCAAATCGATCAAAAAATTCCTTCAAAAGATACAGATTTTTGAATTTTCATACATCATTTTTGTATGGCCAGCTGCCAAATTTGTATGGAAAATCAAATGGACAAACAAATGATGCAAAATGGCTTCTTTGGGCATATCGAAGGCACCAAAAAAGTTTCAGTCGGCTTAAAAAATACAAAAAAAAATCGAATGACCGAAATCTGAGATAACTGCTCTCAAACAAAACATACCATTATGATATTAGGAGCGATTTTTTGCCATTCATTCAACTGCCGGAAATATGCAAAAACACATTTTTATGCATAACTTTTGAACTACTTATAAAAACTTCGTACAATTCAATAGCACCGTATGGGACCCAAAACCAAGTCAAATGCGACTTGTTTGGTCAAAATCGGATAAGCCAGTGCACAGTGGGTGAAATTGTAAAGGTTTCATTTTGCCCCAATTCCCCATTTTTAAACAATTGTGCTTTAAAATCGCTCAGTATTTAGAAAGGAGGCTTTATGAGGCCATCCAAAATACACTAAACTTATGTGAAAATACACCGCAAAAATCATCTAGGGCCCGTTAAACCCCAATTCCGCTATAAAAGCATTTTTGGACTGTTTCAAATGATAGGTCAGTTTTCAAAGAAACTGAAAATATTTTCGTCGGAAAGATCAGACAATTTCACATAAGAATGATGCTGATGATGATGAATGATATGCACTTAATAGATTGACACATTTATGTTGATTTAGAAATTAAAATAAATACAATGCTTGATGAATCAGTTTTGGTCAAATTTGCCCAGGCACAGAGTAAACTGCCGTTTGAATATTTTTCATATATTTATTATTGATATCATCATTTTCTATCATTTTATGAGCAGGATTATAGCCCTACCTCAGTGAGGATGGCAAAACGCGTTTTCAAGTTTTATTTTGTATCAATAAAATTTAAAGCACGCAATAAAGTAGAAAAGCTCGGATCTTAACCTCAAAGGTAAACAAATGAAATGAACATAATTGTGTCGTTGTGGAGATTCTTTTTTATTTGAATTTGCTTTCGATTGGGTGATGGCCTATCTACAATCACTTAACTTAGAAAATTTCACTTAGCTTAGGAGTTTGAATCAATGGAAATGAATCTGATCTTCTACAATGAAAAGGAATAAAAATAGAAACTTGACGTATGGTTTGGAAAATTTCAAAATCTACGGAAAGTTGACGTTTCCATATCAAAGGTAAACAAACAACTGCATAGCAACGTATATCAGCCCAGCAAATTTTCTAAGTTAAGTTCTAAGATTCGAGCATTTCTGCTTTATGTAAAAAATAACTAATTATGGTTGGATTTGGTTGCCAAAGTTCCGAGATAGAACAAAACATGCAAGCAGTAGACTTGCAAGCTAGAGTGACAAAACGGCCTCTGACTTCAATTCCCTTTGGCAACTTGTCGCCTTGCAGGATGTGACAAAATTGCATGATCTGATCGGAACTACATTTCATTTGAAGAGGGGCAACATTGTAAGAGTTATAACGGTTTTTGATGAATATCTAAGGACTGAAATCGAGTTTAGGGGATCGGTGAAGGTCAAAAAGCTGCACAAAATGGGTCCTTAACTCAATTTGGCCCATAATCGACATGCGACAAGATAGAACAACTACGACAAATTACTTATTGATGGTTTTTTGAAAGTGCGGTGTTTTTCGGTGCATTGAAAGATTTTTTCTTTGGTTTTTAAGAAATTTGATTATCTGGCAATTCTGTCATAAGATAGAAACCCCTTTCAAAGCCAGATTCCGCAAATTTTGATAAAAGAAAATTATGGGACTGCCTTTCTGTGTAGGTAGTTGGATAAAAATGTCCATATCAGAATTGTCTGAAAGAGAAATCCGGTTCAATCAAACTAAGCTCATATTTACTGGGGATGATCCTGAAAGTTGATGTCTTCAGGGAGCTACAAATAAACCTTTCTCGCACGAAATAAATTCTTGTGAAGTAATCTACCGAAACAATAGCCCGAAGCAAGCTCAATATAAAATTTCTCAAAAGACGAAGCACACAAAAAAAAATTGCCACTTCCAAAGAAAACATCAGCGCAGCTGGAAAAAAAGAAGAAGGGGAAACTTGAGAGCTTTCACGCGTCGAACTCTGTGCGTTTGTGTTTGTTTGTGTTATTATTTTCCCACCTGCTGAGGGAACACGTGCGGGCTGTTTGGAAAGGGGTGTCGAGGGTTTTCTTAGCTAGAACTCGTGCTTTCAATTAGGGGAGCAGCTTGAAGTCGTGTTTTGCTCACATTTTAATTTTACTCGACTTTTTTTAATGAAGAGAAAAAGGAAACATTCTCTAACGAATCATTTTTTTTTTAATTCATGGGATTGTCAAACTAACCTAATTGAAAAAATTAAAAATAACAAAAGGCAATGAATCAAAAATTGGGCTAAAATTACGAAAATAAGTCATATTCTCCTTATTCAAAGTTTCATCTTACCCAGTGTTCCCACTAGCCTAAGCCATCGGCTAGGCTAGGTTCATTTTTCTGGTTCAGATTCACTCCACACGTCGGCAAGCATCGTCGGCTCAGGCTCAACGAGCGCCGTGAGCCATGGTTCATTTGGTTCAAACCAGGCGAGGCTAGCCAAAATGAACCATTGGCTTGAACCAGGCTTGAACCTGATCAAAGAATGTTAGGCTAAACGGCGAGCTCTGTTACACCATGATACTGTTCAACCCTAAATCTACTACTGCGTAACACTGTTACATCGTAACAGTGTTACACCGTAACAGTGTTACATCGTAACAGTGTTACATCGTAACAGTGTTACACCGTAACAGTGTTACACCGTAACAGTGTTACACCGTAACAATGTTACACCGTAACAATGTTACACCGTAACAATGTTACACCGTAACAATGTTACACCGTAACATTGTTACACCGTAACAGTGTCACACCGTAACAGTGTTACACCGTAACATTGTTACACCGTAACAGTGTTACACCGTAACAATGTTACACCGTAACAATGTTACACCGTAACATTGTTACACCGTAACATTGTTACACCGTAACAGTGTTGCAACGAATGTTGTGGTGTAACAATGTTACGGTGTACGAATGTTACGGTGTAATGAATGTTACGGTGTAATGAACGTTACGGTGTAACAAATATGACGTTGTAACAATGTTACAGCGTAACAATGTTACGGTGTAACAATGTTACGGTGTAACAATGTTACGGTGTAACAATGTTACGGTGTAACAATGTTACATCATTATATTTGTTACACGGTAGCATTGTTGCACCGTAACATTTATGCATAGTCATGGTTTTCATTAGCCGGGTTAGCCTGGCTTAAGCCATGGTTCATGGTTCACTGAACCAGGATTGAACCACAAAAGGAGGCTTAAGCCGAACCAATTTTATTGGTGAACCTAGCCTAACCGGTTCATTTGGGAACTCTGATCTTACCCATGGAGCTTTATTGCAAAACTCGTCTTATCTCCCAATTGACATACGTGCTTGATGTTCATTTTCCGCTTTCCACGGAATCGGATTAATTTTCGTCATTGTCCCGTTGATTTCTACCGAGACGACAAACATCTTCCCCTGGCAGCAGTGCTGGGGCATTATTAGAATAAGCCTCTCGTATTTGGGTTCACGTACCGAAGACCTTCTGTTTCTGCTGCTGCTCTCCATCATCAATGCGTATTAACTTTTCATGAGGGCTTTGGCTCGTTGTTCAGTTCATCGCCTCGCATCATGTGGAACCCACACACGTGTCTTGGTTTGCTTCTCGAGAAGTTGCTTGACAGCTTTGACAACAGACTGATTAGAGTTCAGAAAAGGTCCCAGAACTGCCGGGGACAAGTTGGATTGAGTTTTTCTCTGGTCGGATTGAATTTGGATGAGGGTTTTGGGTTGGGTGGACAAGGTGGTTGTAATTTTTCGCGGAATTCGTAGGTATATAGTGTGCAGTTGCCTGAAGCATTCAAATCGAAGATCATTCGTTTTCACAAATTTACCCTAATCTATTCATTGGCATCAACACGATTCAAACAAATCCAATTATCTGTATCGTCCTTTTTCCCTCAATCGAGATAATCTTCTCAGTCAAAGGAAAAAAGCACACCATGATTGCAATAGCAAATTCAGCGAATTTCGTCCGGCTTGAGTGGTGGGAAGTCTGTTGTTGTCCAAATCGATTCGAATTGAGCGGGGAAAACTGCTGACAGTTGTACCGTTGTATCAATTTCTGGAGAGTGATTCTTGGAAAGATTGGTTTGAAACGAGACCCTTTCGTGGTTGAGAAGACAAGAAATATTTCTGTGATAAAAGAAAACATTTGTTTTTAAATATCAGGGCAAAAAGCAAGTTTGATCCAAGAGAACAAAAATTCTGAAATTCCATACATTTTTGGCAGGTTGCCATAACAACGTTTTTGCTTAGGTATTTAAAAACGTGGGTTTTATAGAAAACCTGGATGTATCGGTATCAAAAGATCGGAAATTGCTTGCCCTTTCTGATGCCATATAGGTTGACTTGTGAATTGTGGACCGGTTCAGATGCCGGCGGATTTTCCGACGACGTAATTCCGGGTTGGTACGAAATTCCAACGAAAAATCTGTTCTATCGATACAAATACCCCCAAAACGGTGTTACCTACTCCAACATGTTTATTTAGCAATTCTATGGTAATATATTGACATTTAGTTGAATTAAATGTTTGCAAAATTATGTTTAGATAAGTTTTATATAGAATTTCTAGAGTTATATAAACTTTTATACTAAGTAGTTAGTAAACTTTATATTCAATCCAAATTATTTTTTTAATCAGTCAAGGATGCCTATTTGGAGTTGGGAGACTGGATTTATGGTGATTTGTCAACAAATAACATTTTTTATGTTAATTTTTCGAAAGGTGTACAAACATTTTTTGCACATTTTTTATTTTCGTAATAGTATTTGTTATATAACTTTTTATAGAAATCATCTTTTCATGAGCTTTTTGTAGCAAAATGTTTGGCATGAGTTTCTGAACAAAACGTAGTACACCATATTCTTGATTTACACAACGAAATGGGGGTGTTTAAATCGAGAATCGTTTAAAAAAAGAATGTCCATGACTTAAATTGAGAATATGACTTAAATTAACAATATTTGGGATTACGTTATTTTTCGTAAAATTTTCAAAATATGTCAATTGTATTTTATTGAGAAATGTTATTAAAACATTTTATCATGGTTTTGGAACACCTGGGATGTTCTAGTCCATCCGAAACTTCCGGAAATGTTGTGCAACAGGCTTATCAAAGAAACAAGTCGAACTTCAAGATTTTGACAACGGATCCTACCCAGACTGCTTCAGTGAGTGTAGTAAGCTACAGAGCATTATTGTAACAACTTATTGGGATGATCTGGGTCATCCAAGAACTCCATGGAGTTAAGATCTTTGGGTTTACCACCGTAACAAGCAAGAGGTCGACGGTTTTTGACCCCGGAACATATCCGCATAGCTTCAGTGACTATGATGGACTACTTTGCTGATGTGTAGGGATATTCTGGGACATCCAAGGACTCCCTGGAGTTAAGATCTGTGGGTCTACCGCCGTAACAAGCAAGAGGTCGACGGTTTTTGACCCCGAAACATATCCGCATAGCTTCAGTGATTATTGTAGACTACTTTGCTGATATGTTGGGATGTTCTGGGACATTCAAGGACTTTTTGGAGTTAATATCTGTGGGTCAACTGACGTAAAACGCAAGAGGTCGACAGAGCTTCAGTGAGTATGATAGACTTCTTTGCTGTTATGTTCCGTTCCAGAAAGTCCGTGTTACAGCCGTAGACCCTCGTTTTATAACTCAATGGAGTTTTTGGATGACCCAAGACAGTCCAATACATTAGCAAAGTAGTCAACCGTACTCACTAAAGCTCTGCGGATCTGTCCCAAGGTCAAAAACCGTTGACCTCTTGCTTGTTACAGCGCACAGTGGTCCAGATCGCAAAATTAAGTGGAAAATGGATTTTCCGAAAAATGGTTAAGTTTTGGAGCTTTGGTGTCTTCAGAAGAGTTGTTGCATATGGAAAGGCGCAACTTTTGGTTTGGTTGAAAATTAGGGTGGTTCACGATTAGGGTGATTTTGGAAATCTAACTCTACAGGAATATTTTTGGGAATTTTTTCGTCTTCTAGAAAGTTGACGGGCTTGCCAATCCAAGCAACTTTGTCGAAGACACCAAAATTTTATCTCGTAATCTACGCCTTCTACGACCAAATTTATAGAAAGCATCTGAGCAAACCTTCAAAAATCAGTTTTTTTAACCTGGCAATTCAGGGTTAAGTTTTAGAGAAAAGTGGTATTCGGGGCACTTTTAGAGCTCTAAAAAACAAACATTTTTATTATCTAACAAGTCAATTTGGACTTAAGGGTCAAAAGTTACAGCGATTTTAAGGTAAAAAAGATGCAAATTTAAAACTTAAATATCTCGAAATGGCGCAAGCCAAATTTTAAGCACTAGGTTGCATTTAAAAGAGGAGATCTAGCACTACAAACGCTGAAAAAATCTCAGGGGTGTTTTTCTTTAAACTCGAGATATCTTCATTTGAAAAAGTCTAATTTTCAAGGGAAATCCTTATGGGACCACCCTAACGAATTTCGAAAATTGTCCAAATATTTGTTTTTCCATGTAATTTTGCCCGCTGAATCTGAATCTGCCCTCAGAATTGACCCAAAGTGTCGAAAAATCGATTTTTGGTCATATTTTGTGTTTCCATGTAAAATTATCATTTAAACCCAAAATATGACCAAAAATCGATTTTTCGACACTTTGGGTCAATTCTGAGGGCAGATTCAGATTCAGCGGGCAAAATTACATGGAAAAACAAATATTTGGACAATTTTCGAAATTCGTTAGGGTGGTCCCATAAGGACTTCCCTTGAAAATTAGACTTTTTCAAATGAAGATATCTCGAGTTTAAAGAAAAACACCCCTGAGATTTTTTCAGCGTTTGTAGTGCTAGATCTCCTCTTTCAAATGCAACCTAGTGCTTAAAATTTGGCTTGCGCCATTTCGAGATATTTAAGTTTTAAATTTGCATCTTTTTTACCTTAAAATCGCTGTAACTTTTGACCCTTAAGTCCAAATTGACTTGTTGGATAATAAAAATGTTTGTTTTTTAGAGCTCTAAAAGTGCCCCGAATACCACTTTTCTCTAAAACTAAACCCTGAATTGCCAGGTTAAAAAAACTGATTTTTGAAGGTTTGCTCAGATGCTTTCTATAAATTTGGTCGTAGAAGGCGTAGATTACGAGATAAAATTTTGGTGTCTTCGACAAAGTTGCTTGGATTGGCAAGCCCGTCAACTTTCTAGAAGACGAAAAAATTCCCAAAAATATTCCTGTAAAGTTAGATTTCCAAAATCACCCTAATCGTGAACCACCCTAATTTTCAACCAAACCAAAAGTTGCGCCTTTCCATATGCAACAACTCTTCTGAAGACACCAAAGCTCCAAAACTTAACCATTTTTCGGAAAATCCATTTTCCACTTAATTTTGTGATCTGGACCACTGTGCAGCGGTAGACTCATAGATCTTTACTCCAGGGAGTCCTTGGATGTCGCAGAACATCTCAACACATCATCATAGTAGTCTACCATACTCACTGAAGCTATGCGGGTATATCTCGTAATCAATAACTGTTGACCACTTGCTCGTTCAAGCGGTGAACCCATGGGTCTTAACTCCAGGGAGTCCTTGGATGTCCCAGAACATCCCAACACATCAGCAAACTAGTCTACCATACTCACTGAAGCTATGCGGATATGTTCTGGGTTCAAAAACCGTCGACCTCTTGCTTGTTACGGCGTTAGATTCACAGATCTTAACTCCAGGGAGTCCTTGGATGACCCAGAACATCCAAACACATCCCAACACCCCAGCAAATTAGTCTACCATACTCACTGAAGCTATGCGGGTATGTTACGGGTTCAAAAACCGTCGACTTCTTGCTTGTCACGGCGGTAGAGTCACAGATCTTAACTCTAGGGAGTCCTTGGATGACCCAGAACATCCAAACACATCCCAACACCCCAGCAAATTAGTCTACCATACTCACTGAAGCTATGCGGGTATGTTACGGGTTCAAAAACCGTCGACTTCTTGCTTGTCACGGCGGTAGAGTCACAGATCTTAACTCCAGGGAGTCCTTGGATGACCCAGGACATCCCAATAAGTTCTTACAACAATACACTGACTAAAGTAGTCTGGGTAGAATCCGTAGTGAATATCTTGAAGTTTCGACTTGTTTCTTTGGTAAACCCCTTGCTCAAAATTTCCGGAAGTTTCGGATGGACTAGAACATCCCAGATGTTCTAAAACTATGCTTACATGTTTCAATATCATAACTAAATAACATACAATTGATACATTTTGAAAACTCTCGGAAAAATTACGAATTCTCAAAGATTCTTAATTTAAGTCATATTCTCGATTTAAGTCATGGACATTTTTCTTTTAAATCATGACTTAAAAAAAGTTGCGTAAATCGAGAATCGTTTTAAAAAAAGTTGACTTAAAAAAAGAATATGGTGTACTAGGTTCCTGTCAAACTTTAAATTTTTTACATGTTTCATCATAAAATGTGCATAGTGCCCAAGGAGTGTAAATACTTTTTTTGCAATTCCGTCGTGAAACTACTTACTTTTCCTTTCATTCTAGAACGACGAAATAGCCTACTTTTCTGTACCAAAAATAATAGAATCGAATAGCAACACTTTTCAAAATAAATGCTGAAAAGTTCTACTTTTCAACACTCAAATGGGTGTTGAAAAGTTGAACTTTTCAGCACTTGTTTCGAAAAGTAACACTTTTCAACATTTTTTGATTTAAACGATTAATTGACAAAATACATGAAAATTTGACATAAAATTTCACTCAGGGTGTGTTTTTTTGGAATTGCAAAAAATGTTGTATGGAACTCGTTGCAAAACTTGATTTTTTCAGCACTCTTCGTATTTATCCAACTCGGTGAACCTCGTTGGATAAATGTACGACTCATGCTGAAAAAATCCTCTTTTTGCAACTTGTTGCATAAACTACTATTATTACATACTGTACAGTCAAGTAACGGAAAATGGCAGAGTTTTTAAAACTTTTTAGTGTTTTTCCGAAGAAAAATAGGTTTTTTTCGGAATTCTGAGTACGCCATCAAATCGGGTGTCTAATTTTACATAAAGTTCCTTTGAAACCAATTTTCTATCTCATCACCGTTTCTGGCTGCACCTCTTTTTCGAATGTTCAAAAATTAAAGGGGTCGTACCGCCCCTCCGTCACGAGATATAAAAAAACGGACCTCGGATTTGCGATCAGGCACAAAGGTACCCCTTACCGTATCACGCAAATCGAAGAGGGTTTGGGGCAACTGCTGTGTGAGTTGGCGGAGAATTACCCATTAAAAATTACCAAAAATTGGAACTATGTTGAAAAAATTGAGATCTGTAAAATAATTTAAAAATATTAGCAACGGCCTAAACAATATAAAAAAATGGGTAAAAGCTTTTATTTTTAAAACAGCAACTCGTTTTCTGTAAAATAAATGGTATGTAATGCATTTTAAGATAAAATTGCTGTTCAGTGTTTTCTCCTCGAAAAATTGAAATCAAATTTAAAGTGATTTTGAATTATCAGATTACATGCTTACAGACTTTTTTCAAGGATGCTATTATTTCTTCTCAAGAATGTCCAACTATCAAATTTTACGAGCTTTACAAATAGAAATTGAAGTGCTTGTGGGTTCAGTTAAGCCGAAATATAGGAAATGGATTTTTCCTCTACTTACAGTAATTGAACCAAATTGCCCTGACGTATTACCTGAAAATGAAAAAAAATTGTTTTAAAGAAGTTATAATTACAAATGTTTACGGAAGTCGGGCTTGAACGTGTGTCAAACGCGTTCTGACTAAATTCCTTTGGCCAGTTGTCGCACTTACAGCAAATTTCAGAGTGTGTCGAGGTAGCACGACCAGATCAAAACTTCTTTCATATGAAGAGTGACAACCAAGCACGGAGTTTTTCCGGTTTTTGTTGAATATCTCAGGATTGAAATCGAATTTTCAGGATCTGTGTAAGTCTAAAGGTGAGACATTGTGAGCTGCACAAAATGGCGTTCTTAACTCATTTTTTTCTTCCAAAATGCACTTTCGTCAAGATAGCAAGTTCACGGCGAACTGGGGTTTAACAATACGCCAAGGATATTCGGCCAAGTTTTTTTTTCTAATTAAATTGAAATCCGATTAGATATGATAAGATAGCAATTAATCTCTCACTAGAAACATCAGTGAAAGCTTAATTTTATCGCATTGGCTGTCCGTTTGACCTTTTTGCCGAACCAGTCATTGTTTTTAGCCCGAGTTGTGCTTATGACAAATTCTTGGAAGGTCTGGAGAGAAACGAAAAATTTAATTAACTACGATTGCTATCAGATTAATTTATTGTCCGCGCTTTTGAATTTCCCCAGAAAAGCTCAACGGCTCAAACCAGATGGCATTTCCAGCTCAAATCAAATGGATTTCCATTAGTTAAGCCCTTTATATCGAGCCAATTACCTCAAGCTGTCAAAGGTGGATTTCTGAATAAATTAATGAGCTCGTAGAAGCATTATGAGCACATATTGAACCGAGGCATTGATTGGAATATTACCACGGACGCTTCGTTATAGCAGCGCCACAATGTGTTCAATCTAGAGAAATTAGCCTCGTTCACACGTGAGTGGAATGGCGCCATAAATTATAGCTAGCAGCTGCACGAATATCACACCTTCTCTGTTTCCTACACCGCCCAATGTGTAAAAAATATGGATTTTCAATGTTAAAAATAACCCTTAAGGTATCATAAAGTATCATAATGATCCTTGAGAATCGGGCACAAGTTCCACCACGATGCCACGATTTTCCCCAAGTGTCATCTGAAAATGGGGGTTCAGTATTCTTCTTTGCCATGCGATTGCTCCATTATTCAGCACAAGTTTGCTTCCAAGATTGACAGCCTAACGCTGCAGAATGAAACAGGTCTAGTGGGGGGAAAATCAGGGATCTGACAGGCATGCACTTTCCCGAAGTCACCGCCAGAGGCGATGTCAATGTTGTTTACGTGGGGTTTTTGAAAAAGTTGTATGAAACAAATTAATAAACTTTCATCTTCAAATTAATAATTTTTTAGTTTTCATCATCTTTTGCTTATATTTTTAATCTAATGACAAGTATTACGTACAGATTTCCTCTTTTTTTTATTTATAAGACCGATAAACAAAGTTGTACTAGAACAACACGTAACATTAAACTAAAAAATTAAATATATTCAGTTTCCTTGAAACAAAATTAGCAAGGTAAGATTCTACCTGACTCACCTGACTATTGGTTTAAATTCAATTGCATTTTTAGAATACTCAGTTAGTTTAACATTTAAACATAATTCAACCACGAGTTTGATCAACATATTTCGATGATTATTCATTGCATCCTGTTCTAAAATGTGATTTGCTAGGCCTTTAAACCAGGTTGTTTCATTTAAAATTTGGGTTAGAATCGAATTTAACAAACGCTGATAAAATTTTGGAACATTGAATTCAGCATTTTCCCCTACTAAAATTTAGAATTCCAATTTTACCAGTTTGCTACAAGTTATTTGAATATTAATTAAAGTTCAAATCTAGAGTTTTTTTTATCAGGTCCTATAAACATATGAAAGACAAAAGTTTATTGGTCCTTTAAAAAAAAATTCTGGAAATCTGAAATTAAATGTAAATCGTTTGAAAAAAAAGCATGGTAATTAAAAAAAAGTTTTTATTTTTGCAATTCATGTGCATACAACATTTTCAAAAACCTCGCTGCAAAAACTTGGTTCGTTCTTGGTTCGATTTTGACTTCACTCGCTTTGTATGTGGATGACAGTCGTGACGTATCTGTGGGGAAAATCGAGTCTCATCGCATGTGTGATGAGAGAGCACTCTAGAATATGAGAATGACAAGTGTGCGTTTTGCTCGGGTTTGAGTTTTATAATAGATAGAAAGATGATTAAATTCACGAGAAAATGGCATTTTATTGTTTTTGACATCACGTGATGAAGTAACTCGGAACTGGAAACGACGATGTTTGAAATAGCAAAATGACTTCGCAGTTCTGTTTGCGTTTTTTGATTTTATTAATATATTACAGTCATCCTACAATTTCGGAACATTTTGAAGATTTTCAAATATTAGAAAAATCATAGAAAGTCAATGATTTCAGGAAAATTAAAGTGTTGTTAAATTTAAAGTCACTTTGTTACAAATTTCAAACCATTTTAATGGGTTTACTGCAATGATTGAACCACACGAGATATGTCTTGATAGTTTTCACCTCAAATTTTAGCCAATTTGGTCCAACTCAACTTGAGATTTCGTGGCACCCATAAATCAACTCGATGTATCCCACTCGGAAAATAATCTGGTAAATTTGAGTGTCTGGCGCTGGCGGACGTTTGTCGTGCAGTTCAGACACACTTGGCACACTTATCCTAGACAAGTTTTGCGTAACGCCAGATGAATCTGGCGAAAATCGGGTGAAAGTTCTTCCAGCTGTCTGGCACAAAAATCAACCGGTTCAATCGGTTGAACCGTGCACGACCGGTTTGTGTCATATTCGCCAGAAATCATGGCAGAAATCTGGGGTAAATCTGGGGGAAATTCTACCCACTCGGAAAATAATCTGGTAAATTTGAGTGTCTGGCGCTGGCGGACGTTTGTCGTGCAGTTCAGACACACTTGGCACACTTATCCTAGACAAGTTTTGCGTAACGCCAGATGAATCTGGCGGAAATCGGCCGAAATTTCAGCCAGCCGTCTGGCAACAAAATCAACCGGTTCAATCGGTTGAACCGTGCACGACCGGTTTGTGTCATATTCGCCAGAAATCATGGCAGAAATCTGGGGGAAATTCTGCCAGATGGCTGGCGCAAGCCCCCAGACGAACGCCAGAAATGCGTCCGCCATTTCCGACCGGGTACCAGATGGCTGGCGCAAGCCCCCAGACGAACGCCAGAATTGTGTCCGCCATTTCCGACCGGGATAGAGAAAAACGTTCACAAAATTTGACCGTCCGCTTTGCGCATGGCAACATTTTGAGCTTAAATCGTCCCCGGTCGGAAATGGCGGACGCATTTCTGGCGTTCGTCTGGGGGCTTGCGCCAGCCATCTGGCAGAACTTTCCCCAGATTTGCCCCTGATTTCTGCCAAGATTTCTGGCGAATATGACACAAACCGGTCGTGCACGGTTTAACCGATTGAACCGGTTGATTTTGCTGCCAGACAGCTGGCTGAAATTTTGTCCGATTTTCGTCAGATTCATCTGGCGTTACGCAAAACTTGGCAAGAATAAGTGTGCCAAGTGTGTCTGAACTGCACGACAAACGTCCGCCTGCGCCAGACATTCAAATTTACCAGATTATTTTCCGAGTGGGAGGGGAGGAAGAAGCGTGGGGACACACCACCATACGCTCCAAGATTATTTTTAGATTTATTCGTTTTGAGAACCATGCTAAGAAGGTTTGGTACTCCGGGACCCTCTGGGATGAGACACTGTATTTCCACGAATGCCCTGGACACTATTTGCCGTGGTTATAGCGCCACAACTCGCTCTCTTTAACAGTATTCCTAATTCCAATTTATTTTTGCTTACCAATCCAAAGGAAGGAGGATCGAACCCCGCCTCGAGCGACTTTGAATTTTCGTTCATATTCATCATTTCAAATTTGTGTTCTTAACTTTCTCGTTGGGAGCAGATCGGCATCGAACCCAGAACCATTCGCTTACAAAGCGAACACCGTAACCAGTCAGCCACGGCCGCTCTAAGTTCTTCTTGCACGACCATCTTTGGAAAAATATAGATTTTATTTTCATTGAAATAAAATCGTTTAATAATATCTCAATTTTTATCTTGGCCAGAAGAGGTTAATATCTTATTTTCGAATGATATAACACTTTTTTTTGTTAAAAAAGGCTATCAATATTAAATAGTTTATTTTTATTCCATAATAGTGTTATTTTTGTTGCTCACCAAATAAGCAAGAAGCAAGTTGTGAATGCTTCAGAAATAAATATTATCTGAATCAAACCTTGACATGCAATTTACAGACAAGTAGAATAGTTCAATATGAACAGTCGATTGAAATGAATAAAATCAAATAAGGTTCTCTCATTAACTTTTCCTGTATATTTTTAAAATATCGGTGCCAAAAAGTTAGAAAATGTTTACTTTTGCGTGAATTTCGAAAATTCCCGGGAAATTGACAAAATTTTCGGAAAACGGGAAATATTTTTTCGGGACGGGAAATTGGAAGCTCTAATTTTCTGTAATCCCGAGCAGGGGTAAATAACACGGGAATACCAAATTTTAGTATTACTTGGGCAAATAACAGCGACCAAAATGTGCCCTTGGTTGCCCAGTAATAGATGGTAAAATACCATGAAATCATACCAAAATCTTGTATGTGTAAGGGCACAACAATACCAAACCATGTTATTCCAAGGGTAAAATAATACCTCAAAATAAAACCATTTCAATACCAAGTTGAGGTCTTCTGGATTTTTGAACATTGCTTGAATACCAAAACTTGGTATTGCCATGGTTTAATTTTTAGGTATTCCCGCGCCCTTGGAAAATCATATTTTGGTATTTCTGTGGTCTTTCACATACATGATTTTGGTATGATTTCATGGTATTTTACCATCTATTACTGGGCAACCAAGAGCACATTATGGTCGCTGGTATTTGAACAAGTAATACCAAAATTTGGTATTTTCATACCATTTTTAGTGCAGCAGTTGCAGTTAGTGAAAAAACGGAAATGATCCATATGCAACAGCCAAATCTACTCACCTGATGATTCCATGTTGTTATTAGTGATATTCTTCACCACACCGAATGCATTTGTCATTGATGAACGGCCTGTGCTTGAAGTTCTTGAAGCTTCTGAAAAATAACAAGATTGAAAAATAAGTATTATTAAAATGAAACTGAATTGAAATTCACCAAAATTCATTAATCTGTCGATTGACTCGTTTTTCAAAGTATTTGATTATCCCGACTTAGAGATATTTCAACGTTTTTGAAAAAAATATTAGTGGGTATATCACACTAATTTTTAAAATCATCTTTAACATTTTTGGGTTTCAAGTCAATTTAGCGCAAAATTAATTAACTCGTAAATTTTTTTTAACAAATTTCCCATAGTTTCAGAGAAAATTGATGAAACCTTTCAATATTCAAATAATACCAAAATGTGCCATCCTGACTTAGAAAATTTTCCACAATTTCAAGTCATTTCTGTAGGGGGTATATCAAAAATGTTTAAAATCAAGTTTGAAATTTCCGGTTTTGAATGAAAGCATTCGCTTTGAGACATCATTATAGCGCAAAATTATTTAATTATTTTGTCAAAATTGGTCAAAATTTTCCTATAGTTGCAGAGGAATTGGATAAAATACTGTAATACCAAAAGAATACCAAAATGTGGTGTTCGATCATTGACAAATTCTGCAATTTTGCAATATCAAAACAATACCTTAAATTGGTATGATACCACATTTTGCTCTTGCATAATCCTTAAGACAAATTTTAAAGGGTCCAGGAATACCAAAATTTGGTATTGATACCAGAGAAAGGTATTATTACGCATTTCCCTTGTTATTTACCCATGCTCGGGATATGAAGTTTTGTGATTTTCTACATGTATGTTATCGATTGTTCGTCAAAAGATCATTTAAGCTCGATTTATGATATATGTAATAGGTCTACTACTAAAAAAATCAAAAGCTATTCGAAAACGGTTGTCATTACCTTAATTAGACCAAAATGAGTTGAAGCTTAGGTATTCTTTTTTATCAAAACGAAAAAATCAGATAATTGCAAGATAAACAGTCCCATTGAAAATCAAAAAAAGCACTTTCGATCAATAAGCACCTAATTAGACAAATCAACATCCTAGCTTTTCTCTAATCTCCCCTCACCAGCACATAGAAAAATATGGAGTGGAGTGTTTTGTTTTGACCCATGAAGAAAATTTTTTTCGCCTCAAAATGTGGTAATGACAGTTTCTCGGAATGTGAGCGGTTGCGAATAGTTAATTGGGATTTGTGTTTACGGAATTTCAGATTTTTTTTAATGCTTTTCTCTTTTTCATAAGTACGCTCTAGTTAATATTAATGAAATTTATATTTTACTATGTTCAAATACAGACCTGACTATGACTATCGACACTCAAGTGTGAGTTAGGTTTATCAAGAGCGAATGTTCGAAATTTCATCGAAATTGCCACAACAACTTAATTAATATTAAAAGATGAGCTGTTTAAAGACATTCTAGAATAATTAAAACAATGCAAGCAGAAATGGAACAGTATTTATCCAAAAATTTCACTTAGCACTTAATGACGCAACCAATCAATGTTAATAAATAACAATAATAAAATTTAATTACTAAATAACATGTAAAATGTGAAACGAATTACATCTTTGTATTTTTTATTCAAAATAATCATTTGTCTATAATAAAAAGAGTTTCAACTCAAGAAGAGATTCAAGAAACCACAATCTGGTTCCAACAAGTCAACTCTCGCTTACATTTCCTGAAGCCTAAGTTATCCTTTTTCTCAACACCCAATGCATGGTAACACGGTGTTCGAAATGTGTCGAACCCAGTATAACGAAGCCCAACCCCGACACCACACCGGCCAAAGTACTACTCTCAAGCCCCAAAGCTCATCTCCAGCATCAGCACGTACGAGGAAAGTTCTTCCTTTCGTTCGTTTGTACTCCGGAAGAGTGCAGGAGTGCAAAGCAAAGCAAATTGAAGAGTAACTCGTCCCCCAAAAATAGACTCTCTCCGGCTATTGCCAAGGGTCAAAACCAAATTACACAATCCACTTTTACCGTCACTTTGGCCAACAATGCAAAACCACTTTCTCTTATAAGAGTGTATACTACACACCTTCGGCAAAGGTCCTTTGGATAAGTAGCGGACCAGAGTTGGACTCACCATGTACAGTGTGTGTGTGTGTTTTCCGGGATGAAATTAAATTTTCACCAACTTTGTCTTGCCCAAGCGCCGGAAACTTGAGAGTGTTTGTGGCCAAATGGAGCTCCCTTTGCCTTCCCCTCTTCTAGAAATAATATTGATGATGACGTTGATGTGGACGTCATACTTGTTCTTGTTGTTGCGTAGTTGCTGCTCGGAAACACGTAAGACTGGGCTCAGATGATGCCCAAGAGATTCACTTTCTTGACCAGACTGAATCAGATCCAAAGTTGTGCTTCGTATCTGGTTGTGTGGTTTGCCTTTGACCACATCTATGCAAACGCAAATGAAGTCAGCACTCGAGGGCCAGTTGATTGCCAGTGCCCATCTGGGAGAATGCTTAAGATGTGCCTGAGGTTATGCTTCGATTTCCGGCGATGGGAGTTGTTTTGTGGATTGATTGTGTTTTCTCGAGGGACTGACCAAATTAGTGTAACAAATTTTGTCAACTTTGGTTTTGCTTTGTGTGTGTTTGATTCAAAAGCACACAACAATAAATAAATCATGTTTGGGTAATCCTTCCACACATCCACATGCAAGATGAGAGGTGAACTGCTTGACGAAAGTCGCCATCAATATCTTTTCACTTGCGCACGATTTCAAAGCGCTTAAGATATAAAATTGCTTCCAACTACCGGCAACATGTTCTTTTGCACATTAGTTAGTCACTCACTTGAAAAATAATCCCGAAACATGTAAATAATTAGCAAGCGCCATAAAAAAAACAACGCACTAAGTATTTTGACGTTTGACTTTTGACGACCCATTCCAATCGAAGGCTGAGGAAAACCGAGCGAGAAGCGAAGGCAAATAAAGAACAAAGGGTGGCTACCAACACCACCACCAGCGCCTGTTGGAGTGAGCCAGTGATGCCAGGAAATTTTCTCTTTAAATGCTACTTTTCGTGAGTGTTCGCTTAAAATTTCATCAATTTTGGCAGCACTAAGCAGAGAGCTGGAAGAAAAAAGAACTAAGCTGAAAATAGGAAAATGGGCGTGGCCCAATGCACTCGACTGATTAGAATGCATTTGGGAAATATTTTTTTAAATGCTTGTAATCGGATTAGGATAAATTTTAATAAATGTGAAAATAAACAGAAATATTCACAAAAAGTTGTTCTACTCTTTGGTGTACTTGGTTTAAGTAAATTTCAAGGAACACTCAAGATTATCCAGCATCATTCAAACACAACCGCTTATTAGGCTTAAAATGGGTATGTTTCCCCAACTCAAAACGATTTTAAGTTTAAATGACAAACATAATACCTGCTGTCTACTCCACTGAGCACCATTTCTTCGGAAGCTTGATAAAGCTCTTGACTAACGGGAGCAGCCCATGAGCAGCACTGAAATATCCGGTTCTATTGTACACAATTCTAGGAGTACTCAGTGCTATTTTTAACACGTTTTAGAAATAAAAAGCATCCTCGAAGCAAGACAAATTAATTTTCCTCGAAAATGTTGAACTGGTGATAACGAACGTTTCAGATAAAATTTGGTAAAATTAGATTTAAAAAAGATTGAAAACGTAGTAAAGTAAACTAAATTCAAATTTTACTAGCATAGTTCCACGATTTGTTTACAGTTTCACAAAACCCTTTGCACTTGAAACTAAACACATTTAACTATGCGGGTTTGTAATGAGTGTCGTCCACGGATGTGGAATCCCCTTCTCGACTGTGGCCAGCGACAAGAGATATAATCTTTGAAAAAAAAATTTGCAACAGCCTTACTTGGCCTTACTATAACCAGCATCGTCCCACCGGAGCGCCACTGTCCATCGTAATTACTTAGTGGCACACAGAACTGTGTTGCAATCCCGGACAGTTTCATTTCACTGCTCTCCCTGAACTTTGTCTTCTCCGTCACCATCCAGCACCATTTCCCTAATTGATGCAAACTGTAAAACATTATTATCATCGCCATTGTGTCCCGGGCGTCTGGAAGTCCTACCAGGTCCGGGTCTTACAATTTATTCAGTGCCATTCAACCGTCGTCGTCGTCGTCGTTGCAATTTTCCGTTATTCTGGGAAAAGTTCCTCACCATTGTTCGCTGTGGCCAGCATTATAATATGCTTTTCGCACTGCAGAAAGCTTTCAGCATTTTTTTGTCGTCGTCTTATTCTTATTTTTCAGGCGGTTCCGCTTGGCTGGGCTCGAAATACTTGCAAATGTGCGCCGCGCTGCTCGGGTGGAAAGTTATTGAATAAACATAATTTTTGCCACGGTTGGTCGACCGGAACGGTCCCGGGGAACCGTAGTAGGGTGTTACTGTGTGGGTGAAAGATTTTAATCATATTAGCACACCGTTTAAGATAACTTCACAGAAGACTCCTTCTGAAATGAACATGAGTTACTTTGAGTTCATTCGTGATGGCAAGACGTCAATGTTCACTTATTTTTATTGGACAAAATCGTGACATAAACAATTGACTGGCTTGAATTGAATCTTAAGGCTATCGGGCAGCAAATCCAAATTTTTTGGGAGAATATTTATTTCTCGAATTCTAAGATGTTTTTCAAAAAACCGTCTTTAACATATGTTGACAACATCCCAAAGTATCTCTGGGTAAAATTTGAACATGATTGATTGAGTTTTACGTAAAATATTGGCTATTTAGTGGCATATTTTGGTAGTATGTCGAATTCGCATGAATATTTTGTACTTATAAAACACAAATTTAGGCATGATATTTTATTAGGTTGTAGTCGAGATAATTCCCTACAATTTGGTGTATAGAAAGTCATAGTTTGCCTAACAAATATTTGCATATTTGGCTATTTCCGAAAAAAATTTGAAAGCAAATATTTCCACGTGTTTTTTTGCACTCTCACGCTCTCTCCCGCTTTTCTGCTGTTGGGTCCGGTTACAGTGATGCCAGAATAATTTCTTGTATTTCTTCGTAAAAGTTTATGGTACAATATTTTTTATTTTGAACATAATATTTGGTGAAACTATTTTTTGGGGAAAGTCGACAAAATAGCATGTGACCACCGGCATGTTATGTCAGTTATGTCGATTTCTTGTTATGTCGACTAAGGGTTTTGTGATCATGGTATGTTGATTGTCGAAAAATATTTTATCATCAAACCTTCGGACATCTACTAGTATGAGGTATTTTCGACTTGGAGGTCATGCTTGCGTAGCTTCAGGGTGTCTCGGGGAATTTTGTATGTAGTGATGTTTTAGGTCATCCAAAGATACTCTATTGTTCCTGTAGAGATGTTTGAAGTTCTCCAAGAACTTCCGGAAGTTACGGCCCAAGGATCTACCGTCGTAACAGGATAGAGGTGGTTGGTTCCTGACCTCACGTCATATACGGATAGCCTCAGGGAGGTTCAGGGACTTGTCAACCGATACGTGGTGATGTTCTGGGTCTTCTATAGAGTCCCGGGAGTTACGGCCCATGGATCTACCGTCGTAACAAAGTAGAGGTCGGTAGTTTTTGACCTCAGATCATATCCGGATATCTTCAGGGAGACTCAGGGACTTGTCTACCGATACGTGGTGATGTTCTGGGTCTTCTGTAGAGTCCCGGGAGTTATGGCCCATGGATCTGCCGTCGTAACAAGGCGGAGGTGGGTAATTTTTGACCTCAGATCATATCCGGATATCTTCAGGGAGGTTCAGGGACTTGTCTACCGATACGAGGTGATGTTCTGGGTCTTCTGTAGAGTCCCGGGAATTACGGCCCATGGATCTACCGTCGTAACAAGGCAGAGGTCGGTGGTTGTTGACCTCAGATCATATCCGGATATCTTCAGGGAGGTTCACGGACTTGTCTACCGATACGTGGTGATGATCTGGGTCTTCTGTAGAGTCCCGGGAGTTACGGCCCATGGATCTACCGTCGTAACAATGTAGAGGTCGGTGGTTCCGGATATCTTCAGGGAGGTTCAGGGACTTGTCTACCGATACGTGGATACGTGGTCTTCTTTAGATTCCCGGGAGTTACGGCTCATGGATCTACCGTCGTAACAAGGCAGAGGTCGGTGGTTGTTGACCTCAGAATCATATCCGGATATCTTCAGGGAGGTTCACGGACTTGTCTACCGATACGTGGTGATGTTCTGGGTCTTCTATAGAGTCTAGGGAGTTACGGCCCATGGATCTACCGTCGTAACAAGGCAGAGGTCGGTGGTTTTTGACCTAAGATCATATCCGGCTATCTTCAGGGAGGTTCAGGGACTTGTCTACCGATACGTGGTGATGTTCTGGGTCTTCTGTAGAGTCCCGGGAGTTACGGCCCATGGGTCTACCGTCGTAACAAAGTAGAGGTCGGTAGTTTTTGACCTCAGATCATATCCGGATATCTTCAGGGAGGTTCAGGGACTTGTCTACCGATACGTGGATACGTGGTCTTCTTTAGATTCCCGGGAGTTACGGCTCATGGATCTACCGTCGTAACAAGGCAGAGGTCGGTGGTTGTTGACCTCAGAATCATATCCGGATATCTTCAGGGAGGTTCACGGACTTGTCTACCGATACGTGGTGATGTTCTGGGTCTTCTATAGAGTCTAGGGAGTTACGGCCCATGGATCTACCGTCGTAACAAGGCAGAGGTCGGTGGTTGTTGACCTCAGAATCATATCCGGATATCTTCAGGGAGGTTCACGGACTTGTCTACCGATACGTGGTGATGTTCTGGGTCTTCTATAGAGTCTAGGGAGTTACGGCCCATGGATCTACCGTCGTAACAAGGCAGAGGTCGGTGGTTTTTGACCTAAGATCATATCCGGCTATCTTCAGGGAGGTTCAGGGACTTGTCTACCGATACGTGGTGATGTTCTGGGTCTTCTGTAGAGTCCCGGGAGTTACGGCCCATGGATCTACCGTCGTAACAAAGTAGGGGTCGGTAGTTTTTGACCTCAGATCATATCCGGATATCTTCAGGGAGGTTCAGGGACTTGTCTACCGATACGTAGTGATGTTCTGGGTCTTCTGTAAAGTCCCGGGAGTTATGGCCCATGGATCTACCGTCGTAACAAGGCAGAGGTCGGTGGTTTTTGACCCCAGATCATATCCGGATATCTTCAGGGAGGTTCAGGGACTTGTCTACCGATACGTGGATACGTGGTCTTCTTTAGATTCCCGGGAGTTACGGCTCATGGATCTACCGTCGTAACAAGGCAGAGGTCGGTGGTTGTTGACCTCAGAATCATATCCGGATATCTTCAGGGAGGTTCACGGACTTGTCTACCGATACGTGGTGATGTTCTGGGTCTTCTGTAGAGTCCCGGGAGTTACGGCCCATGGGTCTACCGTCGTAACAAAGTAGGGGTCGGTAGTTTTTGACCTCAGATCATATCCGGATAGCCTCAAGGAGATTCGGATACAAGTCTACCAAAATGTAAAGGTATTTTTGATCTTCTGTAGTGTCCCAGGAGTAAACAATACAAAAATACAAAAATACAAAAATACAAAAATACAAAAATACAAAAATACAAAAATACAAAAATACAAAAATACAAAAATACAAAAATACAAAAATACAAAAATACAAAAATACAAAAATACAAAAATACAAAAATACAAAAATACAAAAATACAAAAATACAAAAATACAAAAATACAAAAATACAAAAATACAAAAATACAAAAATACAAAAATACAAAAATACAAAAATACAAAAATACAAAAATACAAAATACAAAAATACAAAAATACAAAAATACAAAAATACAAAAATACAAAAATACAAAAATACAAAAATACAAAAATACAAAAATACAAAAATACAAAAATACAAAATACAAAAATACAAAAATACAAAAATACAAAAATACAAAAATACAAAAATACAAAAATACAAAAATACAAAAATACAAAAATACAAAAATACAAAAATACAAAAATACAAAAATACAAAAATACAAAAATACAAAAATACAAAAATACAAAAATACAAAAATACAAAAATACAAAAATACAAAAATACAAAAATACAAAAATACAAAAATACAAAATACAAAAATACAAAAATACAAAAATACAAAAATACAAAAATACAAAAATACAAAAATACAAAAATACAAAAATACAAAAATACAAAAATACAAAAATACAAAAATACAAAAATACAAAAATACAAAAATACAAAAATACAAAAATACAAAAATACAAAAATACAAAAATACAAAAATACAAAAATACAAAAATACAAAAATACAAAAATACAAAAATACAAAAATACAAAAATACAAAAATACAAAAATACAAAAATACAAAAAAAACAAAAATACAAAAATTCAAAAATACAAAAATACAAAAATACAAAAATACAAAAATACAAAAATACAAAAATACAAAAATACAAAAATACAAAAATACAAAAATACAAAAATACAAAAATACAAAAATACAAAAATACAAAAATACAAAAATACAAAAATACAAAAATACAAAAATACAAAAATACAAAAATACAAAAATACAAAAATACAAAAATACAAAAATACAAAAATACAAAAATACAAAAATACAAAAATACAAAAATACAAAAATACAAAAATACAAAAATACAAAAATACAAAAATACAAAAATACAAAAATACAAAAATACAAAAATACAAAAATACAAAAATACAAAAATACAAAAATACAAAAATACAAAAATACAAAAATACAAAAATACAAAAATACAAAAATACAAAAATACAAAAATACAAAAATACAAAATACAAAAATACAAAAATACAAAAATACAAAAATACAAAAATACAAAAATACAAAAATACAAAAATACAAAAATACAAAAATACAAAAATACAAAAATACAAAAATACAAAAATACAAAAATACAAAAATACAAAAATACAAAAATACAAAAATACAAAAATACAAAAATACAAAAATACAAAAATACAAAAATACAAAAATACAAAAATACAAAAATACAAAAATACAAAAATACAAAAATACAAAAATACAAAAATACAAATTACAAAAATACAAAAATACAAAAATACAAAAATACAAAAATACAAAAATACAAAAATACAAAAATACAAAAATACAAAAATACAAAAATACAAAAATACAAAAATACAAAAATACAAAAATACAAAAATACAAAAATACAAAAATACAAAAATACAAAAATACAAAAATACAAAAATACAAAAATACAAAAATACAAAAATACAAAAATACAAAAATACAAAAATACAAAAATACAAAAATACAAAAATACAAAAATACAAAAATACAAAAATACAAAAATACAAAAATACAAAAATACAAAAAAAAATACAAAAATACAAAAAAAACAAAAATACAAAAATACAAAAATACAAAAATACAAAAATACAAAAATACAAAAATACAAAAATACAAAAATACAAAAATACAAAAATACAAAAATACAAAAATACAAAAATACAAAAATACAAAAATACAAAAATACAAAAATACAAAAATACAAAAATACAAAAATACAAAAATACAAAAATACAAAAATACAAAAATACAAAAATACAAAAATACAAAAATACAAAAATACAAAAATACAAAAATACAAAAATACAAAAATACAAAAATACAAAAATACAAAAATACAAAAATACAAAAATACAAAAATACAAAAATACAAAAATACAAAAATACAAAAATACAAAAATACAAAAATACAAAAATACAAAAATACAAAAATACAAAAATACAAAAATACAAAAATACAAAAATACAAAAATACAAAAATACAAAAATACAAAAATACAAAAATACAAAAATACAAAAATACAAAAATACAAAAATACAAAAATACAAAAATACAAAAATACAAAAATACAAAAATACAAAAATACAAAAATACAAAAATACAAAAATACAAAAATACAAAAATACAAAAATACAAAAATACAAAAATACAAAAATACAAAAATACAAAAATACAAAAATACAAAAATACAAAAATACAAAAATACAAAAATACAAAAATACAAAAATACAAAAATACAAAAATACAAAAATACAAAAATACAAAAATACAAAAATACAAAAATACAAAAATACAAAAATACAAAAATACAAAAATACAAAAATACAAAATACAAAAATACAAAAATACAAAAATACAAAAATACAAAAATACAAAAATACAAAAATACAAAAATACAAAAATACAAAAATACAAAAATACAAAAATACAAAAATACAAAAATACAAAAATACAAAAATACAAAAATACAAAAATACAAAAATACAAAAATACAAAATACAAAAATACAAAAATACAAAAATACAAAAATACAAAAATACAAAAATACAAAAATACAAAAATACAAAAATACAAAAATACAAAAATACAAAAATACAAAAATACAAAAATACAAAAATACAAAAATACAAAAATACAAAAATACAAAATACAAAAATACAAAAATACAAAAATACAAAAATACAAAAATACAAAAATACAAAAATACAAAAATACAAAAATACAAAAATACAAAAATACAAAAATACAAAAATACAAAAATACAAAAATACAAAAATACAAAAATACAAAAATACAAAAATACAAAAATACAAAAATACAAAAATACAAAAATACAAAAATACAAAAATACAAAAATACAAAAATACAAAAATACAAAAATACAAAAATACAAAATACAAAAATACAAAAATACAAAAATACAAAAATACAAAAATACAAAAATACAAAAATACAAAAATACAAAAATACAAAAATACAAAAATACAAAAATACAAAAATACAAAAATACAAAAATACAAAAATACAAAAATACAAAAATACAAAAATACAAAAATACAAAAATACAAAAATACAAAAATACAAAAATACAAAAATACAAAAATACAAAAATACAAAAATACAAAAATACAAAAATACAAAATACAAAAATACAAAAATACAAAAATACAAAAATACAAAAATACAAAAATACAAAAATACAAAAATACAAAAATACAAAAATACAAAAATACAAAAATACAAAAATACAAAAATACAAAAATACAAAAATACAAAAATACAAAAATACAAAAATACAAAAATACAAAAATACAAAAATACAAAAATACAAAAATACAAAAATACAAAAATACAAAAATACAAAAATACAAAAATACAAAAATACAAAAATACAAAAATACAAAAATACAAAAATACAAAAATACAAAAATACAAAAATACAAAAATACAAAAATACAAAAATACAAAAATACAAAATACAAAAATACAAAAATACAAAAATACAAAATACAAAAATACAAAAATACAAAAATACAAAAATACAAAAATACAAAAATACAAAATACAAAAATACAAAAATACAAAAATACAAAAATACAAAAATACAAAAATACAAAAATACAAAAATACAAAAATACAAAAATACAAAAATACAAAAATACAAAAATACAAAAATACAAAAATACAAAAATACAAAAATACAAAAATACAAAAATACAAAAATACAAAAATACAAAAATACAAAAATACAAAAATACAAAAATACAAAAATACAAAAATACAAAAATACAAAAATACAAAAATACAAAAATACAAAAATACAAAAATACAAAAATACAAAAATACAAAAATACAAAAATACAAAAATACAAAAATACAAAAATACAAAAATACAAAAATACAAAAATACAAAAATACAAAAATACAAAAATACAAAAATACAAAAATACAAAAATACAAAAATACAAAAATACAAAAATACAAAAATACAAAAATACAAAAATACAAAAATACAAAAATACAAAAATACAAAAATACAAAAATACAAAAATACAAAAATACAAAAATACAAAAATACAAAAATACAAAAATACAAAAATACAAAAATACAAAAATACAAAAATACAAAAATACAAAAATACAAAAATACAAAAATACAAAAATACAAAAATACAAAAATACAAAAATACAAAAATACAAAAATACAAAAATACAAAAATACAAAAATACAAAAATACAAAAATACAAAAATACAAAAATACAAAAATACAAAAATACAAAAATACAAAAATACAAAAATACAAAAATACAAAAATACAAAAATACAAAAATACAAAAATACAAAAATACAAAAATACAAAAATACAAAAATACAAAAATACAAAAATACAAAAATACAAAAATACAAAAATACAAAAATACAAAAATACAAAAATACAAAAATACAAAAATACAAAAATACAAAAATACAAAAATACAAAAATACAAAAATACAAAAATACAAAAATACAAAAATACAAAAATACAAAAATACAAAAATACAAAAATACAAAAATACAAAAATACAAAAATACAAAAATACAAAAATACAAAAATACAAAAATACAAAAATACAAAAATACAAAAATACAAAAATACAAAAATACAAAATCAAAATACAAAAATACAAAAATACAAAAATACAAAAATACAAAAATACAAAAATACAAAAATACAAAAATACAAAAATACAAAAATACAAAAATACAAAAATACAAAAATACAAAAATACAAAAATACAAAAATACAAAAATACAAAAATACAAAAATACAAAAATACAAAAATACAAAAATACAAAAATACAAAAATACAAAAATACAAAAATACAAAAATACAAAAATACAAAAATACAAAAATACAAAAATACAAAAATACAAAAATACAAAAATACAAAAATACAAAAATACAAAAATACAAAAATACAAAAATACAAAAATACAAAAATACAAAAATACAAAAATACAAAAATACAAAAATACAAAAATACAAAAATACAAAAATACAAAAATACAAAAATACAAAAATACAAAAATACAAAAATACAAAAATACAAAAATACAAAAATACAAAAATACAAAAATACAAAAATACAAAAATACAAAAATACAAAAATACAAAAATACAAAAATACAAAAATACAAAAATACAAAAATACAAAATACAAAAATACAAAAATACAAAAATACAAAAATACAAAAATACAAAAATACAAAAATACAAAAATACAAAAATACAAAAATACAAAAATACAAAAAATACAAAAATACAAAAATACAAAAATACAAAAATACAAAAATACAAAAATACAAAAATACAAAAATACAAAAATACAAAAATACAAAAATACAAAAATACAAAAATACAAAAATACAAAAATACAAAAATACAAAAATACAAAAATACAAAAATACAAAAAAAAAATACAAAAATACAAAAAAACAAAAATACAAAAATACAAAAATACAAAAATACAAAAATACAAAAATACAAAAATACAAAAATACAAAAATACAAAAATACAAAAATACAAAAATACAAAAATACAAAAATACAAAAATACAAAAATACAAAAATACAAAAATACAAAAATACAAAAATACAAAAAATACAAAAAATACAAAAATACAAAAATACAAAAATACAAAAATACAAAAATACAAAAATACAAAAATACAAAAATACAAAAATACAAAAATACAAAAATACAAAAATACAAAAATACAAAAATACAAAAATACAAAATACAAAAATACAAAAATACAAAAATACAAAAATACAAAAATACAAAAATACAAAAATACAAAAATACAAAAATACAAAAATACAAAAATACAAAAATACAAAAATACAAAAATACAAAAATACAAAAATACAAAAATACAAAAATACAAAAATACAAAAATACAAAAATACAAAAATACAAAAATACAAAAATACAAAAATACAAAAATACAAAAATACAAAAATACAAAAATACAAAAATACAAAAATACAAAAATACAAAAATACAAAAATACAAAAATACAAAAATACAAAAATACAAAAATACAAAAATACAAAAATACAAAAATACAAAAATACAAAAATACAAAAATACAAAAATACAAAAATACAAAAATACAAAAATACAAAAATACAAAAATACAAAAATACAAAAATACAAAAATACAAAAATACAAAAATACAAAAATACAAAAATACAAAAATACAAAAATACAAAAATACAAAAATACAAAAATACAAAAATACAAAAATACAAAAATACAAAAATACAAAAATACAAAAATACAAAAATACAAAAATACAAAAATACAAAAATACAAAAATACAAAAATACAAAAATACAAAAATACAAAATACAAAAATACAAAAATACAAAAATACAAAAATACAAAAATACAAAAATACAAAAATACAAAAATACAAAAATACAAAAATACAAAAATACAAAAATACAAAAATACAAAAATACAAAAATACAAAAATACAAAAATACAAAAATACAAAAATACAAAAATACAAAAATACAAAAATACAAAAATACAAAAATACAAAAATACAAAAATACAAAAATACAAAATACAAAAATACAAAAATACAAAAATACAAAAATACAAAAATACAAAATACAAAAATACAAAAATACAAAAATACAAAAATACAAAAATACAAAAATACAAAAATACAAAAATACAAAAATACAAAAATACAAAAATACAAAAATACAAAAATACAAAAATACAAAAATACAAAAATACAAAAATACAAAAATACAAAAATACAAAAATACAAAAATACAAAAATACAAAAATACAAAAATACAAAAATACAAAAATACAAAAATACAAAAATACAAAAATACAAAAATACAAAAATACAAAAATACAAAAATACAAAAATACAAAAATACAAAAATACAAAAATACAAAAATACAAAAATACAAAAATACAAAAATACAAAAATACAAAAATACAAAAATACAAAAATACAAAAATACAAAAATTCAAAAATACAAAAATACAAAAATACAAAAATACAAAAATACAAAAATACAAAAATACAAAAATACAAAAATACAAAAATACAAAAATACAAAAATACAAAAATACAAAAATACAAAAATACAAAAATACAAAAATACAAATATACAAAAATACAAAAATACAAAAATACAAAAATACAAAAATACAAAAATACAAAAATATAAAAATATAAAAATAAAAAAATATTAAAGTATAAAAATATAAAAATATAAAAATATAAAAATATAAAAATATAAAAATATAAAAATATAAAAATATAAAAATATAAAAATATAAAAATTTAAAAATATAAAAATATAAAAATATAAAAATATAAAAATATAAAAATATAAAAATATAAAAATATAAAAATATAAAAATATAAAAATATAAAAATATAAAAATATAAAAATATAAAAATATAAAAATATAAAAATATAAAAATATAAAAATATAAAAATATAAAAATATAAAAATATAAAAATATAAAAATATAAAAATATAAAAATATAAAAATATAAAAATATAAAAATATAAAAATATAAAAATATAAAAATATAAAAATATAAAAATATAAAAATATAAAAATATAAAAATATAAAAATATAAAAATATAAAAATTAAAAAATATAAAAATATAAAAATATAAAAATATAAAAATATAAAAATATAAAAATATAAAAATATAAAAATATAAAAATATAAAAATATAAAAATATAAAAATATAAAAATATAAAAATATAAAAATATAAAAATATAAAAATATAAAAATATAAAAATATAAAAATATAAAAATATAAAAATATAAAAATATAAAAATATAAAAATATAAAAATATAAAAATATAAAAATATAAAAATATAAAAATATAAAAATATAAAAATATAAAAATATAAAAATATAAAAATATAAAAATATAAAAATATAAAAATATAAAAATATAAAAATATAAAAATATAAAAATATAAAAATATAAAAATATAAAAATATAAAAATATAAAAATATAAAAATATAAAAATATAAAAATATAAAAATATAAAAATATAAAAATATAAAAATATAAAAATATAAAAATATAAAAATATAAAAATATAAAAATATAAAAATATAAAAATATAAAAATATAAAAATATAAAAATATAAAAATATAAAAATATAAAAATATAAAAATATAAAAATATAAAAATATAAAAATATAAAAATATAAAAATATAAAAATATAAAAATATAAAAATATAAAAATATAAAAATATAAAAATATAAAAATATAAAAATATAAAAATATAAAAATATAAAAATATAAAAATATAAAAATATAAAAATATAAAAATATAAAAATATAAAAATATAAAAATATAAAAATATAAAAATATAAAAATATAAAAATATAAAAATATAAAAATATAAAAATATAAAAATATAAAAATATAAAAATATAAAAATATAAAAATATAAAAATATAAAAATATAAAAATATAAAAATATAAAAATATAAAAATATAAAAATATAAAAATATAAAAATATAAAAATATAAAAATATAAAAATATAAAAATATAAAAATATAAAAATATAAAAATATAAAAATATAAAAATATAAAAATATAAAAATATAAAAATATAAAAATATAAAAATATAAAAATATAAAAATATAAAAATATAAAAATATAAAAATATAAAAATATAAAAATATAAAAATATAAAAATATAAAAATATAAAAATATAAAAATATAAAAATATAAAAATATAAAAATATAAAAATATAAAAATATAAAAATATAAAAATATAAAAATATAAAAATATAAAAATATAAAAATATAAAAATATAAAAATATAAAAATATAAAAATATAAAAATATAAAAATATAAAAATATAAAAATATAAAAATATAAAAATATAAAAATATAAAAATATAAAAATATAAAAATATAAAAATATAAAAATATAAAAATATAAAAATATAAAAATATAAAAATATAAAATATAAAAATATAAAAATATAAAAATATAAAAATATAAAAATATAAAAATATAAAAATATAAAAATATAAAAATATAAAAATATAAAAATATAAAAATATAAAAATATAAAAATATAAAAATATAAAAATATAAAAATATAAAAATATAAAAATATAAAAATATAAAAATATAAAAATATAAAAATATAAAAATATAAAAATATAAAAATATAAAAATATAAAAATATAAAAATATAAAAATATAAAAATATAAAAATATAAAAATATAAAAATATAAAAATATAAAAATATAATAAATATATTATTATTCAAGAAAAAACTAATCTGATGTAATATTGAAATAAATTATTCGGGAATGTAACAGGTAATCACCAGCTCAACTAATTTGAGGTTGCTAAACTCAAATATGACTTCAAAAATACCCCAAAGCACACAGAACGACGCCATCTTGGATTACACATTCCCTGTGTACTTTGGAGTATTTTTGAGGTCATATTCGAGCTCAGCGACCCCAAATTAGTTAAATTTGAGATGCTGATTGCTTGCTAAACTTCTGTATAAACATTTCCAATATTCTACTACCGCCATATTGGACGCCATCTTTTATTACACATTCCCTGTACTTTAGAGTATTTTTGAGGTCATATTCGAGCTCAGTGACTCCAAATTAGTTAAACTTGAGATGCTGATTGCTTGATAAACTTCTGTATAAACATTTCCAATATTCTACTACCGCCATATTGGACGCCATCTTGGATTACACATTCCATGTGTACTTTGGAGTATTTTTGAGGTCATATTCGAGCTCAGCTACCCCAAAATAGTTAAATTTGAGATGCTGATTGCTTGCTAAACTTCTGTATAAACATTTCCAATATTCTACTACCGCCATATTGGACGCCATCTTGGATTACACATTCCCTGTGTACTTTGGAGTATTTTTGAGGTCATATTCGAGTTCAGCGACCCCAAATTAGTATAATTTGCTTCTTGATACCAACAATAAGCACCTGTTTTGAATTCGTGTCTTGCCTATAGTGTAAAACACACAGTCTGGCAGCACGGCACAGCAACGAGAGAGTTTTCGTCGCATTCGCCTCTCGCGCTGAGAGCGACAATAACGTAAACAAAAAAGCGAAAAAATCGCCCCGCCGGCCTGACCTCAAGCCTTAAAACATGAATCACGAATCCTCAGTCATCAATCATCGATCATCAATCATCAATCATCAATCATCAATCATCAATCATCAATCATCAATCATCAATCATCAATCATCAATCATCAATCATCAATCATCAATCATCAATCATCAATCATCAATCATCAATCATCAATCATCAATCATCAATCATCAATCATCAATCATCAATCATCAATCATCAATCATCAATCATCAATCATCAATCATCAATCATCAATCATCAATCATCAATCATCAATCATCAATCATCAATCAATCATCAATCATCAATCATCAATCATCAATCATCAATCATCAATCATCAATCATCAATCATCAATCATCAATCATCAATCATCAATCATCAATCATCAATCATCAATCATCAATCATCAATCATCAATCTTGAATCTTGAATCTTGAATCTTGAATCTTGAATCTTGAATCTTGAATCTTGAATCTTGAATCTTGAATCTTGAATCTTGAATCTTGAATCTTGAATCTTGAATCTTGAATCTTGAATCTTGAATCTTTAATCTTGAATCTTGAATCTTGAATCTTGAATCTTGAATCTTGAATCTTGAATCTTGAATCTTGAATCTTGAATCTTGAATCTTGAATCTTGAATCTTGAATCTTGAATCTTGAATCTTGAATCTTGAATCTTGAATCTTGAATCTTGAATCTTGAATCTTGAACCTTGAGTCTAGAAAAAACAAAACGAAAATGCATCACCCTATTAAGCTTGATAGGAGTGATACCGAGTGCTAAAAGTGAAACAAAAAAGCACAAAGTGGTGCAAAGTTATGCAGATTTGGGGTTGGAAAAGTGCGCACTTGGTCGGCGCACCGGTTGTTGACGTGTGGGCAGTGAATGAGGGAAAATTTGCTGCCCGTTTTATCTCCCCGGTTCATTTGAGCTTTTGCCTCAAATTTTGGTATGTGTTTGCGGGGGCGGGGGGTTTCCCACTGAAAATGTAAAACATTTTCACCACTTCGCTCGATGGGGTGGATCCGATTCTAGGAAATCATGGGCTGGAGCGAGCGAAAACGTTATATACTGACTTGCTGTGCAAATTGAAATTGGCGGTGGCTGATTTTTGGGGGCAGCAAAAAATATCGAATTTACCCACTGCCAATCAAAATTATACAGCGCGATGTAGGGGGAAGAGGGAAGCAGTGGAGCACTGTGGGGAAATTTTAATTATTCATTCGGCGGAATTTAAAATTGGTCTGCATGTTTGATGGAAGTTCTTCGTAATCAGCTTTTAGTGAGCTGGATTCTGATTAATTGTGTGTTTTAAATGCAGTTGAAAGTGGTAGTAAATTCATTGGTTCCAATGAATAAAATTTATTTTTGAGTGTTTTTATATGGTTCTTTTTTTGCAAAGTTGAAAATTATTGTTCTGTTGTAGAATGTTTTTTTCCGTGTGATGAACTTTAGCATGCGATTGAATTAACTTGTGGCTTAATTTTAATGTGACTGTTACTGTTGCTGCTGTAGTCGATGCGTGACACTGCCGCTAATGGGTGTAATGCTTCTCAGAAAGAATTCCCCACGAAACCTGCCAAATCAAGTAGAATGGAAAAGTTTCGACATAATTAAAAATGTTTTTTTTTGCGATAAATTTGACTCAGAAGAAAAATATTAAAATGTGTGTCTCAAAAATCATTTAATTTTACATTAAAAATTGACAAAAGCAGTAACAGCGCAAAACAGGAATTTTTCAGTAACTATTTATGTTCTTCGATGAAACTTCTTAAACTTATACAAGCCATTTTTGTGTTGCACTCGAAAATGACATTTGAGAAGGGCGAAAGTTATTTAATTTTTTTTTGGTTTTCGTAATTTAAATATTGCTGTAGCTCGAAGCCATCGTGCATCGTGCCAAAAAGAGGTCAAAGAAAAATTTGTAGGAATTTTGAGGCTCTCTGAAAAAATACACTGAAATAAAATTACAGCCTGTTTGGTTTGTTAGTTAGTTTTTTTTTGGAGGTGGGGAAACGCCCCTTTGAGCTGTGTCAGAGGACACTCTCTCAGATCGGCACAAAACCACCTCGTCTTAACGCATCAACAAGTATACAAACTCCAATGATACAAGACGAGCATACTTAAATCGAACAATTATTACAATTAACGATTAACATTTATGTCAATTTTCCTTAAAAATAATATCACAGATCCTCGTTACAAGATGACGATAAGATGATTGAGAACTCGATTTTTGATAGTGTTGCGAGGGAGAGAGAAATCGAAAAATCAGAACAGGAATTGAAAACACGACACATGCTGGATAGTGGCTCATGATATTCGTAATTCGTAAGTGCTCGGTGAACCCTCAGAAAGTAGTGGGTGCGAAGAGTGCGCTGGCGTATGTAGAAGTCGATGAGTTCCAAAACTGATAGACGATTGAGGACTGGAGAAGGTCGGTAACGAATGTTACTTTAGCCACATCACGTCGAGTAGAGAAAAGGTCAAGTTGTAACATTTTGCAGCGCTTGGCGTAACATGGAGGATTCAACGTGTCGGCCTCACAGTAAAAAATGATGTAAAAAAGCTGTAATTTTGGATGGTTGAATATTACCTCTTTTATGATGTAATTTTACCTCAATTTAGACTGAAAAAGTGACATTACACCAGAAAAGCGGTAAAATTACACATTTTCAGATGTAAAATTACACCGTTTTTCTGACATAAAAGATGTACCCCTTCCCAGATGTAATATTACCATGATTTTTTTTTTCTGTGCTGTTTCTATGACATTTTTATATTAGCCTAAGATGTTGCTGAAATTGCTACTAACAAATACAAAAATCATTTATTATTATTGTATTTTTGAAAAGGGTTCTAATCGTCAAAATTTTCAAAATCCAATCACGGGAATTGATTCTACACTAGGGTGCCCAGAAAAAATGACCCCCTGCTCCACAAGCGGAAAACGGTTTGTTGAGTTATTTCAAGCATCTGTGTTTTTCTCGATGTCAAATCCGTTTTTTCGGAATTCTGAGTACGGCATCAAATCGGGCGTCTAATTTTACATAAAAGTTCCTTTGACACCAAATTTCTATCTCATCACCGTTTCAGGCTGCAAATTACTAAAAAATACCTCTTTTTTCGCGTGTTCAAAAAAGGAAGGGGTCGTACCGTCCCTCCGTCACGAGATATCAAAAAATGGACCTCGGATTCGTGATCAGGGACAAAAGTTACCCCACAGGACAAAGTTTCACGCAAATTGAAGAGGCGTCGAGGCAACTTTTCCCGATTTCGTGTGAGTTGGTAGAGAATTACCCAAACACTATTACAAAAATCAAAAATGGTGCAAAAAGTGTGTACACCTTTCGAAAAATTTACATAAATACAGTTATTGGTTGGCAAAACACCAAGACAAGTAAAATTTAAAACTATGGAAAATCTCGAGATATACCCCCTGACTCGATACCTTAGGCAAAAATAAGTATCTGTGCCAATTTTGAGCCAAATCGGTTTAGGTTTAAGGGTCGCTTTTTATCGTTGAAGTTCATATGGGGAAAATCGCGAAAATGTATGGGGAAATACATCGCTTCAGAATTTTGGCAGCTGGTTGCAAAAATTGTCCTTGTGTGAGAATCTTGTAAGAAAATCAATTCCCTACAACTTTGTCGAAGGGTGCAAAACGATTCGAGTTGATCCTGATGAGTTATCAACATTGCGATTAAAAGAAATCGGCTTTTATACTTGAAAGGATATAAGGGATGTATAGGCAGTATATAAGAAAATAATTTCATGTATTATATATATATTTTACCTAGATCAAACATAATTTTGCTCAGGTTTTTAAAATCGTGGGTAAAAGTTCATTACACTGCCTTTCCACAACACACACACCACGACCCATGCAAAAATTCGGTTGTTTATTTCTCATTTTCCGGCACCATTTTGGGAAAATCTCCTTTCACGCAACATAAGAGCCTTTTGCCGGTCCATTCCGCGAAGGTCCTTGCTTTTCATCGCCGCCGGTTATTATGGGGAAAGCAGTGCTGGCAATTACGCAATTCACGATAACATTGTTTATGCGAGACGCGGCCCATTCTTTAATTCTTTTGTAAACGGAAAACCTCGATTGTTTGACGGGGAAGGGGATTCTTGTTTTTACAAAGAAAGACCGATGGAAATATTAATAAACAGCGTGGTGTTTTTTTGCGCATTCAGAATCCAAGTAAAAACAACAACGTTTTTACGACTGACTGATTAGCTGTGCTGAACGAGTGCCACCAACACCACCCCATGGGAAAAACCAACACAGCAAAATCGCTAGAGAGTGAGAGCTTTCATTAACGACGTATAATCCCGATTTATTATCACAGCCATAAAACTGCTCAAAGGATTACGGATCTCTAATCGGATTTGGCACTTTAACGAGCGGTAACGGTTTTTGTCGAGGAAAGTGATCGATTGTGATAGATTTGGAAATATTTTTTTGATTATCGAAAAAAGATAATTTATTTCAAATTGTATTTTAAGTTTTTGGTTTTATTTTGAAGAAAAACTACCTAAAGAACTTTCAAACAGAATGTTCAATTTTAATCAAGCTTCATTTCAAATCAATTAAATCATGACAGAAAATTCTCCTCTTTTCATCAGTTTCTGTTGAATTTAACATTTTTTTAAAGTAAAACTACTACAAAAGAGGTTATAATCAACCAGCCAACATTTCAACCTACTAAAAATCAAGGTTTTCTTCTGTTTTATTCTTAATTTGGAACAACTAAAAAAAAAAAACATTTTTTTACGAGATTCGAATAACTGGACATCAATTTATCTGACTTTATTTAGTATTCCAAAGTATGTTTGTAACACATTTCAAGTTGAGTGTAAAATATCTCAACTCCTCAGGATCCAAAACTTTTTTTTGTAAGTCACGCCACGTCCATAAAAAACCAGGCACAAACCATCAGCTGTCGGCCATAAATCAAATCTGTTCCACGTGCGGTGCGCCACCTCCGATTAATTATCGACCTTTTCCCAGTGAAACTTGCCCAAAGTCAGGTCCATATCATATTTTCCTTTTCCACAACACGGGCCAGAGGAGAAAAAACAAACCCCGAAAAACCGTCCGGAACCGAACTTCGACCGACAACGTCGTGGCCCCTGGCAGTCTGGTTGCGTAGGCCAAACTGGTGTTGTTTTTCTCGTTCCTTATTTTTATTCAACATCCCCACCCCCCGCCCCCTCGCTGAGAAGAGTCAGATTATAGCGAAAAAGACATAATCACCTTCTTAAGGGGAGAATCGGCCATTTTCATGAGTAACCTATTACCGCCTTGTCCATTCTATGATCTTAAATTTTAAGAAATAAATAAAAAAAAAGGCAAATTAATCAAATAAGGTGACGATTAAAACCTGCTTTAAATAGTCACTATCCCCCTTCTTGCCCAACTTGTGGACCACTTTTGGGGACGCCCACGACCACCATCAAGTTGTCTGCGAAGGGAGACACGCGTCCGACACAAGGCCACGTCAGTGTGACACTTTCCAGCTCTGGGCCCCATCTGAGGAGGCGGTGCGTCGCTTTTTCGATCCAGACATACCGGACAAGTCTGGAGTCCGTGCAGTGAGTTTTGATTTTTGGAGGAAAATAAACACCGACTGCCTTGGTGGCGTGATTGATGGCCACCCCCCTCTGCTTCTTCTTGGGTGACGTTGGTGTGGCGGAAACTATTTTATTTGAAGATAAATATAGCGAAAAGATGCCCACTGCTTTGATTTATGATTTATTTTGGGAGGAATTCACTGACGAAGTGTACACTTCTGAAATTTAATTTGCACTAAAAAAAAAAAAAAAAAAAGTTTTCAGTAACAACAAAAACGCAAAAAAATATTATTTTTGTCTTTGTTGCTATAGAAATGTACAGAATTTGCTTTAGAAAAAATAATTCAAGCAAAATTTCTCAAAGAATCCATTCTTGGACTACAAACAACCTAGGACCAAAAATCCATATTCATTTTGATGAGAACCCTGTTTGAAAAATGTCGCACGTCGTACAAGCTGTCGCGCGGTTTTGATTTTACCGTTTCTATATCGATTGGTCGAAAGGACGACAAACGTACGACAAACACTCGACATGCCCGACATTGTTTTTTCCATCGATTTTCCTTCAATTCGACGTCACGATTTTCGTCGACGCAAACAGTTTGACAGTTCTCTTCTGTTGATCTTGTTCGGACTTGATTGCAACCGAGTCGAACCAGTTGTTGTTGCTTTTAGGCTTTTGGAGGATTTTGGACAGTTAATAGGTAAGTTTTTTACTAGGTTTAATTTCTTTTTCTGCCGGAAAGTTCCGACCGGAGTGGGCGAGCGACCGAATCAAAGTGTCTTGTATTCCAGATTTCGGTCTTCGTGGCGGAGGAGGAGGAGGACGGGAAATATGGTTTACTCGGCGGGCCATTCCGGAAGACGGGACGGGAAGTAACCAGTTTGCGATCGTGGAAGCGGTTGGTGTTTGGTGTTTTACCGTCCGCGGGAGGTTGCGACGCATATCTAATGGAACTGGTGAGTCATGTTTTAGAAACGATGGAAGTGTGCTGGAAAAGCGATTGGACAATCAAAATTAAAAATAGGATGAATGGAACATAACAAATTCTCAACTTTTCAATCCAATAATTCCAAACTGAAAAATAAAAAAAAATTAAAATACTAAAACTTTAAAAAAATTAAACGCTGAAATTGTAAAGTTATAAAATTCTAGTATTTCAGAACTTAGAAATGCAAGATTTCGAAAATTCTAAATTTATTAAATTTCATGATATTGTGCAAATTGTTAGTATTCTTTCCTTAAATTCTAGAATTTATTAATTCTTCAAATTCTCAAAGTCTTCAAATATTTTTGAAAAAAAATGAAATTCAAAAATAAGAAATTTTTTTAATTGACAAAAACTTAATTCTTAAGTACTAAAATTCTCCAATTTATAAACACAAAAAATCTAACATTAAAAAGTTCTTAAATTCCCAAAACGTTGGACGTACGATTTGGAATTTTGAATTCTAATATTTTAAAAATTATGAGTTCTAAAATTCCAAAATTGTAAATTTTGTAAATTCTAAAATTAAAATAATTTATATTTTTAAATTGTAAAATTATTTTTTAATTCTACGCATTTGAAAATTTAATAAGTTTCTTAAAATTTAAAAAAAATCTGATTTTCTAGATCTTAACTTTTTTTTAATTTTCAATAAAATTCAAATTTAAAAAACATTAACAATTTAAAAAAACATTAAAAAATAATTTTCATTACAAAATTTAAAAAAATACAAATTTAAGTTTTTTAAGTTTTAAACTAAAATAATAGTTTTTTTTTAAATATTTAAAAGTTTAAAAAAATCAGAAAAAATTCAACAAATTCTTAAATTTTTAAATAGTAAAAAAAACTATTAACTTTTGAAAATTTTCAAGAATTTTACAAGATCAAATTAAAAAAATATCACGAATTGAAATAAATGATTTTGGTATTGAAGCACCCTAAAATTAAAAAAAAAATAAAATTCAGAAAATTTTAATTTTTAAAAAATTTGAATTTCGGAAAATAATTTTTTGAGAATTTCAGAATATTAGAATTTTGAAATTTTAGAATTTTAGAATTTTAAAATTTTAGAATTTTAGAATTTTAGAATATTAGAATTTTAGAATTTTAGAATTTTAGAATTTTAGAATTTTAGAATTTTAGAATTTTAAAATTTTAGAATTTTAGAATTTTAGAATTTTAGAATTTTAGAATTTTAGAATTTTAGAATTCTAGAATTCCAGAATTTTGGAATTTTAGAATTTTAGATTATTATAATTTTAGATTTTTTTTAGCATTCTTAAATTAGGTACAATTTTCAAATGATAATATTCTCGGATTTCAAAACTATTTGCAATAATTTTAAATTTAATTCCATTATCTATCTAGACATCTATTATTTAAAATTCTTTTTTAAATGTTTAAATTTTGAAAGTTCATAAATTTAGTTTTTCTTTCATAGTTCAAAAAAACATATTTGAAATTTTATTGAATTGAAATTATATTATTATTATTATTATTATTCAAATCTGAATTTAATTTATAAATTCTTGTCAATTGTTGATTGATGATATATTTTTTTCAGGCAACAAACATATTCCAATCTGATTCTGCCGGAAACCGGAATGCGTTCCCGTGTGGTCACTCGTGGCTTCCGTAGAATCCACGGAAGCAGCCACGTTTTTTTCGTACTCGTACTCCACAAAACCCACGTTTTTTCGTACTCCGGTAAACATCAATCCGTCGGAGATCCAAGATCGTCGCCAAGGCGTCGCATCCGGGTTTTGATCAGCTCGTCGAGGAACAAAAGTCCAACACGACCAAGATGCTGCCACGGCCGCCTCAGAAGAACACCAACACCCAAGCCGGAAGCTGCGGTCAAGGCAAATCCAGAAGGAAGCCAAGTTAGGGAAGAATCGGCGATCCGCAAGTGAAATTAAGTGTACAATAAATATTTTTGTGAAATTTTGACAGTTGGAATAAAAAAAATCAATAAAAACAAAACAACAGTTTTTTCAACTGCAACATAACCAAAAAATCCGAAATGACAGCACACGACAATAGCACGACATTCTAAATAACAAAACCGTGCGACGTCGGTCGAATGTCGTACGACAATGTCGTACAATTTCGATTATCGATCGCACGACAAATACGACATTTTGGTGCAAAAACGTCTGACATTCGTGCGATAGTCGCGCGACATTGTCGTGCGACGTCGTACGATTGCGCGGACGACAAACGACGGACGTCCGACGGACTTTTCAGTCAGGGAAAGGAAATGAGTTATGCAAAACATTTTCTAATCTATCACGTTTTTTAATAAAAAAACTAACTTAATCCACCTATGTGGTTGGTGCCTTCCTCACTCTTTTCCAACAATGGGTGATATGTAATATGATGGGTTTGGACACAAAATTGATCCAAAAAAACACACATATCACTCAAGGGCTCATAAGTGGCATTATAAGTGGTCAGAACTCGAGACAGGGATGGGTCGGATGATGGATCCGGACATTGTTTACATACATTTAAATGAGATCCGGCTACAAAAAAAGTACATAAACATCACTTAAGTGGTTATAACTTGAGACAGGGTTGCCAGATCTTCAATGTTGTAGATTCGTTGGAAAGGTCTTTCAATTACCTAATCAACGATGGGTCGGATGATGGATCCGGACATCGTTTACATACATTTAAGTGAGATCCGGCTTCAAAAAAGTACATAAATATCACTTAAGTGGTTATAACTCGAGACAGGGTTGCCAGATCTTCAATGTTGTAGATTCGTTGGAAAGGTCTTTCAATTACCTAACCAACGATGGGTCGGATGATGGATCCGGACATTGTTTACATACATTTAAATGAGATCCGGCTACAAAAAAAGTACATAAATATCACTTAAGTGGTTATAACTCGAGACAGGGTTGCCAGATCTTCAATGTTGTAGATTCGTTGGAAAGGTCTTTCAATAACCTAACCAACGATGGGTCGGATGATGGATCCGGACATTGTTTACATACATTTAAATGAGATCCGGCTACAAAAAAAGTACATAAATATTACTTAAGTGGTTATAACTCGAGACAGGGTTGCCAGATCTTCAATGTTGTAGATAAGTTGGAAAAGTCTTTCAATTACCTAACCAACGATGGGTCGGATGATGGATCCGGACATTGTTTACATACATTTAAGTGAGATCCGGCTTCAAAAAGTACATAAATATCACTTAAGTGGTCAGAACTCGAGACAGGGTTGCCAGATCTTCAATGTTGTAGATTCGTAGGAAAGGTCTTTCAATTATCTAACCAACGATGGGTCGGATGATGGATTCGGACATTGTTTACATACATTTAAATGAGATCCGGCTACAAAAAAAGTACATAAATATTACTTAAGTGGTTATAACTCGAGACAGGGTTGCCAGATCTTCAATGTTGTAGATTCGTTGGAAAGGTCTTTCAATAACCTAACCAACGATGGGTCGGATGATGGATCCGGACATTGTTTACATACATTTAAATGAGATCCGGCTACAAAAAAAGTACATAAATATTACTTAAGTGGTTATAACTCGAGACAGGGTTGCCAGATCTTCAATGTTGTAGACTCGTTGGAAAGGTCTTTCAATTACCTAACCAACGATGGGTCGGATGATGGATCCAGACATAGTTTACATACATTTAAGTGAGATCCGGCTTCAAAAAAGTACATAAATATCACTTAAGTGGTCATAACTCGAGACAGGGTTGCCAGATCTTCAATTTTGTGGACTCGTTGGAAAGGTTGTAATAACGAACTAGGGGGCAATTACCACCACTAGTTCATTAATTAAAAATTAAATAAAAACCAGAACTTGAGACTCTTGGAGATGAGAGAGAGATGTAAAGATCTGCAACTGCTCACATTTGACGTGGGGAAGGAGAATTGTACCTACCCTTTCACAATCCTGGTTCGATTCAGCTAATCGCACTGTCCTGGCAAAAAGAATCACAAAAGATCGTCGCTTTGGGTTATGGAAAAAGTCATGTTTATTGCATTTAACTGTCCTAATTTATTGTTTTTCGTCGTTTTAAAACTAACCTAACCATGTGTGTGTGTGTGTTCGTGTGTTCTAGTGTATCCCGCGGTGGTCGAGTCAAGTCGGAGGATCTTCCTCCGGCCAGGCCTGGCGCAGCAACGGTTTTGGTGTCTTTGGTTTTGTGTCTTTGTCTTTGGTAGAAAAAAAAACCGGATGGCCTCCGCCATTGCGCTCTACAGAATTCTCGGGTTGGCGCGCTTTGCCAACTTGGAGGTTCACTATTTGTGACACTCCATGCACCACCAACCAAACGACCTCTTTTGACGTTGAGCGCGGTCCTTTGCGTTTAGTTTGGATGGTGAATTGTTGGGACCAACTCCCTGACACATTTCGCCGCTACTGGAATGCTGTTAACATTCAACACTGATTTAACAATTTCACTGCACTTTAAATTACAAGACTTTTACAGGTGGGACTAGAATATATGTAACGGATTCTAGTCGGTAGCGGCAAATGAGGACGATTCAAAATGAAGAAGTCCCTTTTATAAAATTTTAAGCTTTTGTTTGCGTATTTCGAACTTGACGCAATAGAGATGTGAGACGTGCTTGCCGAAGGGATAGCTTGTGTGTTTGTTTTATGTTGTAAAAGTGTAATGGTTAATTACAATATCCTAACTTGTCCCTACGGTTCAGTTTGACAGGCTTATGCGAAGCATTGTGACCAGAGATTGTACTACGTACAAGCGATAGGTTACAAGGTCTCTTGATTATCTAACCAACGATGGGTCGGATGATGGATCCGGACATCGTTTACATACATTTAAGTGAGATCCGGCTACAAAAAAAGTACATAAATATCACTTAAGTGGTTATAACTCGAGACAGGGTTGCCAGATCTTCAATGTTGTAGATTCGTTGGAAAGGTCTTTCAATAACCTAACCAACGATGGGTCGGATGATGGATCCAGACATAGTTTACATACATTTAAGTGAGATCCGGCTTCAAAAAGTACATAAATATCACTTAAGTGGTTATAACTCGAGACAGGGTTGCCAGATCTTCAATGTTGTAGATTCGTTGGAAAGGTCTTTCAATTATCTAACCAACGATGGGTCGGATGATGGATCCGGACATTGTTTACATACATTTAAATGAGATCCGGCTACAAAAAAAGTACATAAACATCACTTAAGTGGTTATAACTTGAGACAGGGTTGCCAGATCTTCAATGTTGTAGATTCGTTGGAAAGGTCTTTCAATTACCTAATCAACGATGGGTCGGATGATGGATCCGGACATCGTTTACATACATTTAAGTGAGATCCGGCTTCAAAAAAGTACATAAATATCACTTAAGTGGTTATAACTCGAGACAGGGTTGCCAGATCTTTAATGTTGTAGATTCGTTGGAAAGGTCTTTCAATTACCTAACCAACGATGGGTCGGATGATGGATCCGGACATTGTTTACATACATTTAAATGAGATCCGGCTACAAAAAAAGTACATAAATATTACTTAAGTGGTTATAACTCGAGACAGGGTTGCCAGATCTTCAATGTTGTAGATTCGTTGGAAAGGTCTTTCAATTACCTAACCAACGATGGGTCGGATGATGGATCCAGACATAGTTTACATACATTTAAGTGAGATCCGGCTTCAAAAAAGTACATAAATATCACTTAAGTGGTCAGAACTCGAGACAGGGTTGCCAGATCTTCAATGTTGTAGATTCGTTGGAAAGGTCTTTCAATTACCTAAATAACGATGTATAACATGATGATGTTTGGTTCAGTTTACTGCCATTTATTCATCTTCCGAAAATATGCGAAAACACATTTTTATACATAACTTTTGAACTACTTATCGAAACTTCAAACAATTCAATAGCACCGTATGGGACCCTAAACCAAGTCGAATGCGACTGGTTTGGTCAAAATTGGTTCAGCCAGTGCTGAGAAAACTGCGTGACATTATTGGTCACATACACACACACATACACACACACATACCCACACACATACACACAGACATTTGTTCAGTTTTCGATTCTGAGTCGATATGTATACATCAAGGTGGGTTTTCGAGCTTTTAATAAAAAGTTCAATTTTAGAGCAGGATTATAGCCTTACCTCAGTGAGGAAGGCAAAAAAAAACATGTTTCCACATAATTCTCTTCTGTGACCATCCAACTCCAAGTGAAACTTACTTGGGGACACCGAGAAGATTTTCCCTTGTCCCCATAAAAAAGTGGTGCATCAACACTTCCCGTCTTCCAAATCCCTTTCCGCTGTGCTACCAAAGCGTCGGTCTTTTCAAGAAGAAGAAAGAAAGAAGAATAATTGAAACTTTTTTGTTTAGCAGATTAAGCACTCGCTCCTAATTCCATCCAAGTTGCTGATTCTAACTATTTATGGAGTTTTTTTTTTAAAAGGTCCAACAATCTTGGAAATTTGGTTTATTGGACTTTAAAAAAAAACTCCAGATTTAAACAATTTATTTTATGGAACTGTTGAAAGAAACTTGCTTGCTCACTTCACATTGAGCTATTTATCACTCGATTTCGGTTGAAAACGCTTTTTATGTGCTGTAATTGAACGTCAAAGTGCTGATATGGCAACATTAGAGACACGATGGAGTAAGATGTTGAAGCATCTGGCCAAAACATGAGCACTCTAGGTCAACGGGAAGTGGGGCAAATCGGGACACAAAGTTTAAAGGTTCAAAAACGTCAAAAATCTTAAAAAGGATATAACTTAGGCAAAATTCAATTAAATTTCAAAATTCAAAATGCATCTGAAAGGGCTCAAAAAATACAACAAAATGCAGGGTAGAGCATCCCGATTGGTTAAACTTAAAGGGAGTTATTGGCATTTTAGTGAAAAAATAGCATAATTTTCAAACTCAAATAAAAAAGTGTTCCATCCAGATATCAACTCGGTTCGACCTGCAGCTTGTAGGGGACATCTGGGACTACCATCTGAGACTGAGAACGCTTTGGGTAAGGCAGTTTAACATATTAAATAGACACTTTTACTTTTAGTGAATTTTTTGGTTGTAAATTTTTGCTCGGGGGACCCCTTAGATCCCATTTTTTGGTGATAATTTTATCATATTCGTGTTTCTGAGACAATTTCACAATAGAAAAATGCATAAAAATGTTTATTTAGATCCATTTTAATCCTTTAAAAAATAAAAGTTAAAAAAAATCTTCGATTCACAATTATTGAAAATCAAGCTCGTATCCAAGGATACTAGATGACACCAGAAAAAAGCAGTTTAATAATTTTTTTTTAACTTTTTTTTTAATTTAATTGAATTTTGCCTAAGTTATAGCCTTTTTAAGATTTTTGACGTTTTTGAACCTTTAAAATTTGTGTCCTGATTTGCCCCACTTCCCGTTGACCTAGAGTGCTCATATTTTGGCCAGATGCTAGTTTTATATGTATAAACAACTCCTAAAAATTTCAGGCAGATTTGTGAGGTCCAAACGACGTCCCATACAAAGGGGTATGCCTTGTTCGTGGACTCGCTCTTAATGTTTGACCATGAATAAACAAAAACGAAAGCACACAATGTAAACAATAACAAACACGTTTCGTTTGGCTGACCATTATGTGCATTGCCATTGAAGTTGGTTGCTGGAGTCCCGAGTTATAGTTACAAATGTTTACGGTAGTCTAACTTGTACGTGCGTCAAACACGTTCTGACCTGAAATCCCTTTGGCCAGTTGTTGCACTTACATCAACTTTCAAGGAGTGACAAGATAGCACGACAAGATTGAAACTACTTTCATATGCAAAGTGACAAAAATGCACGGGCATTGTGAGTTGCACAAAATGGCGTTCATAACTCAATTTGGGCCAAAATGCACGTACGACAAGTTAGCACGACGACGGCGAATTTAGATTTTACCAGTTATGGGAAAAAATCATCAGAATAAATGATTTGGCACTCATCAAGAGAAAAAAAAAACGGAAGGGAACATGGCACTCCTCTCTCGCGCACGAAAGATCGTTGAAAGGAAACACAAAAAATCATCATTTGGATTGTTCGATGGCCCATCGATTTCCTCGCTGCACGTTGAAAAATGACCTGTCACTTTTTGTTGATGAACAATGTATGTAAACAGAACGAAATAAATTAATCTGGGCGTTGCTACCAATGAGATTCACAAAAAATCTTCTACTGATTGATTTTCTTCGAAACGATCGGGAGCGATTTTCTTTTGCTTGATTCGTCTCCTCTCTGTTTCGCGAGTGAAGAAAGTTTGCAAGCGAAACATATTATTGCTTGGTTATTCCATCCCTGAAGTTTACTGAATTTACAAAAATGACTGCACATGCTCATCTCGAGGGGAAGCATGAAGTTTGGGTCCTCAGAAAAACGTGCACTTTGAATTTTTCAAATATATATAAGGGTCATTCCAGGTCAACTGAGTACACTTTTGGACTCGACCTTCACCAATTTGGACCAAACATTGAGGGAACGTTCATCTATTGATAGTCAACAGAAATCCCAAGTTTGGTGCTGATTGGACCATCCCTCTATTATTGGCACCGCCCTCTTTTTTGACGATTTTAGGAAAAACTTTTTTTTCTTTTAATCATAACTTTGCAACTATTTGAGCAAAAGACTTTCTACATGTTGCATTTTATAGACAATTGTCCAAAGAATTCGATAAAAATAAAATTTTAACTCTTAAATGCCCACTTATATTATATTTTAACTTTTTAAGTATTAAAATTTAGTTTTGACAAATTCCTTATATTTTTATTTGTTTTATTTTATCACCATCGTGTTCCTCGGACAATTTTACATAATAATCAATGTAGACCTCAAACTAAAATGAACTATTGGCGAGATACAGCGATTTTACTGAAAAAAGTTTGAGTTTTATGGTGAGAATGCTGATTGATACTTAGACAAATAATTTTTTGCAGTCATAATTTAATTGCTTTTTTGGAATCTTATAAAAAAAACCTACAAATCTTCAGTTGATTCATAGAGTATTGATAGAAGAATGTATTCAATTAAATCTCCCAATCTCAAAAGTCACATCATCTCCGGAGCAATTTATCAGGAAAATCCCCCATGTAACATTGCTTCACTCTGACGAACAATAAAAACCTACCTTTTTCGGTCCGCCAGAAAAAGAGAACGATCTTTTGAAGTCATTCACCAAAATAAAATTCCAAATACAAGTCATACACACACAGAGGGCTCGGTCCATCGACGACTTTTTTTCCGTCAACGGTGAAACGATATTCCTTTTCCCAGTTGGACGCTTCACTGTATTAAATTCCAACCAGAAAAGTCAGGCCCCGCTGCGAACGTGATTTTTCCTCATCATCATTTTTGATTTTCCTCGTCGTTTTTCTCGTTTCGACCACGTTGCCTTATTTTTGTTTGCTTGTTAAAGAATTCATCACATTCCGGCAGGACAGGAAAACTGAGCTTTGAAGTTTCACTTTCTCTCACTTTCCCTTCTGTTATGGTTTAGATTTATTACATTTGCCACCTCATTCTGGCACGTGACCAGAACAAACTGGGCAAACTTTTCCTTTTGAGCTTTTCTTCGGTTAAATTCTTTACAAACAATTCCACGATTCGTTTCAAGATAATCACCTTCAACGAAAGACGAGCTCGAGCAATCGTCTGTGTTTGTGCAACAAAAGTGACAATATCAAGAATAATCCTTTCGTTTTCCGGGCAAAGTTGATCTTCTCCAAGTCGAAGTCGTCGTCCTGAAGTTGTTCCGCAAAAAATGGTCACGCTGCGAAACCAACGATATCCTCTTCCAAAGAACTTTTCCTCAGACGCGGGATGAGCTCTTCTGGCTGGTGGCGTCGAAAACAATGCGTCTCAACCCGCGCTCCGACCTGGCTGAGTGGGTCGAGGAGTCTGTCCCTGGAGTAGCAGCAGGTGAGGCCCCTCTTCTCCGTTCTCCTCCCTTTCCGGCTATTCCACAGTAATAACTCAGCGAGCTTTGAGACACGCGCGCGCGTGGGAAATCCTCGAGTTTTTCTTCCCGATTTTCACAGTACCGATGGCGCCGAACGAATGACTGGAGAGCGACCACCGGTGGGATCTTTTATACACTTGCTACTACACTCGCTCTCCCCAGTAATACGATTCACTGGGAACACGAGTGTGGTCGGAATCGCTCTCTGTTATTCCTGGTTTGGCGAAGCTCTGTGGTGTGGTGAGTGCGAATGTCGCGCTAGTCAACAGTCGGTTGGGGCAGCGGGGTTCGCGGATTTTTTACAGGCTGGATTTTTGTACGGATGTTTGCCTTCCTCACCCGAGGAAGGGCTTTAAAATCACTTGAAAAATTACCTTCTTAATTTGATATCCACCATCACGTAACAATTTTGACTAAAGTCCGGAAGATTGTGAAAAGGATGGGTTTTGAAATGAAAACTCATCATGTTTTATATTTTTAGAAAGGCATTTAAAACAACTTTCCAACGAACTTGAACCATTGAAGATCTGACATCCCTATCAAAAGTTATATGCACTTAAGTGTTATTTATACACTTTTGGAGGTCGGATCTAAGTCTTTTTGATGAAAACGTTGTTCGGATCTATCATGCGACCTAATGATGGATGGACATTAGGGTGACAAGAAAAATTGAAAATTTCGGAAAATCGCAAGATCGATTCTTTAGGCAAAAACAAGTAACTGTGCCAATTTTGAGCCAAATCGGTTAAGGCTAAGGGGTCGCTTTTCATCGTTGAAGTTTATATGGGGAAATCGCAAAAATGTATGGAGAAAAACATCGCTTCAGGATTTTTGCATCAGGTGGCGCAGGTCTCGCCCAAAATTGTCCAAGTGTGAGATTCTTGTAGGAAATTTAATTACCTACAACTTTGTCGAAGGGTGCAAGAAGATTCGAGTTGATCCTGATGAGTTATTAGCAATGCGATGAAAAGAAATCGGCTTATATACTTGAAAGTATACAAGGGGTATATAGGAAGCATATAAAAAATATTTTTTTTTAGAAAAATCACCAAAAATCAGGATCAACTCGGAACATTTTGCACCCTTTGACAAAGTTGTAGGGAATTAAATTTCCTACAATAAAATCCCCATATAAACTTCAACGATGAAAAGCGACCCCTTTGCCTTAACCGATTTGGCTCAAAATTGGCACAGATACTTATTTTTGCATTATGAATCGAGTCAGAGGGTATCTCTGATGTCGATTTTTTTATAGTCACCGTACCTTACACCCATCTTACTAACTCCTCAAAACTCCTGTGATACTTTGTCGAAGACGCAGCCGGTTAACCGGTCTTCATTACTCAAGTACCGGACTAACATTTCTATCCACTTCCCCGTGATCTTACCACTGGTCGTAGCCAGCGCCGTGATTGATCAGCATGATAGGGGCCTTTGAGAGTTGTGAAGTCTGTGGTCCATGGAGCAATTTTTGGAAGACCTGGTCAATAACGGAGTAGCAACTACGGGTAGACACCAATGCTATGCAATGATGATAATAACATTTTTTTAAAATTTAATTGCTTTTTGGTTTGGCCAATGCTTTTCTAATTACACTTTTTTTATCCACTCTACAGTTTTTTTTAAGTCTTACATATAAGCTATTGTGTTTTATATATTTATAGTGTGAAACCCTTAATTAACAAACCGATGCCTCTATGCTTACTTATGCTAACTAGATAGGAAAATCAGCAAGCTAAGTACATTAGAGCACAGAGGCATTGAAACACTCAGAGCGGTTCTACTCATGAGAGCAAACTAGACTTTTTGTTTAAAAATTGGAAATAAACACATAAAGACAACAACATTCATTTTTAAATGGTTAAAATGGTTGAAAATATACGTTTTTATGCATGTTGCTATTGTGAAATTGCCTCAGCAACACGAATATGATAAAATTATCACCGGAAATGGGATCTAAGGAGTCCCCCGAGCAAAAATTTACAACCAAATAATTAACTAAAAGTAAAAGTGTCTATTTAATATGTTAAACTGCCTTACCCAAAGCGTTCTCAGTCTCAGATGGTAGTCTCAGATGTCCCCTACAAGCTTCAGGTCGAACTGAGTTGATATCTGGATGAAACGCTTTTTTATTTTAGTTTGAAAACTATGCTATTTTCACTAGAATGCCAATAACTCCCTTCACCCTGCATTTTGTTGCATTTTTAAGACCTTTCAAATGTATTTTGAATTTAATTTAAGATTGTCCAAGTAACAGCCTTTTTTTTAAAAAAAAATGACGTTTTAAAACCATAAAACTTTCTGTCCCGATTTGCCCCACTTCCCGTTGGCCTAGAGTGCTCAGATTTTGGCCAGATGCTATTTTTTATGTACAAACAACCCCTGAAAATTTCAGGCAGATTTGTGAGGTCCAAACGACGTTCCATACAAAGGGGTAACGTCATGATTCGAAATCCAGACACTTAGTAGCATATCATTTTTGTTATAGGCGGCAAAAAATCATGCAATAAGTTGGAAATGTAGAAACATCATCAGGATGTAGTACAAACAGTCAGTTTCAAGAAAATTCATGCAAAATATGTCTTTTCTAACAATTTTTCATCAGAATTTTAAAATTAAAATGACTTGTTGTGCTTCGAATCCCGGACACCGATAAAAGCTGATTTAAAATCCGGACACTTTTGCTTCGAATTTCGGACACTCGATTTTACATATGAAACGCGCAAATTTGGACTGAAATGTTAGTGAATGGCATTCTTTAGGTCTCAAATAAGCTGTTAACACCGAAACAATTGATAGTTTATATAAAAATTTGCTAGAATTTAAGGAAATCGAAACCATAAATTTCTGCTTTGCCTTCCCGGTGCTTCGAACGCCTATGAAATATTTCAGGTGAAATATTTCGCATTTTTGGTAAACTTATAATTTTATTGTATTTAATGGTTTTGGTATTAACTACAGCGTTCAAACAAACTTTAAATGAAAGTTTATGTTGGAATTCATCGAATATCCAAATAATTGATAAAACAAGATGAAGTGTCCGGGTTTCGAAGCGTCCGGGAATTCAAATCATGAGGGCTTTTGTTAATTTGATTTGGTTAACCGCGGTGGATTTTCTTGAAATAATTCGAACTGTCAAAAATCCACCACATTGATCGCACAAAAATCTGTGGTAGAAAAGTATCAAGAAAATCCACCGCGGTTAACCAAATCAAATTAACAAAAGCCCTATGACGTTATGCCATGTTTTTTTGTATTAAGTGTTTTATTGATTTTCAATCAAACTACAAATACAAGTTACTTCCAACTCCTAACCACGTGGCACTTTACTTTAAAGGAATTCGAATCATGACGTTATGCCATGTTCGTGGACTCGCTCTTAATGACTTTGGGTGTTTGAAATTTTTCCAGAACGTTTCATTTCCCTTAGTTATTTGTGTTTAATTGCAAAAAAGAAGGAGTTTTCCACCGTCTAAGTTAGTAAAACTTATTTTCTACGATTTTGGTGAAAGATTCCAGAGTGGCCACTAGATTTTGATATTTCCGTTTTCCCGAGACCAGAAGAATTTTTTGTGAAAATTTATACATGAATTTGAAATATTTTTTAATTAAGATTTTTCTATTTTTCAGGTTAAGTTTTAAATTTTATAACAAATAACGACATTATGAAAGCTAACAGAGATATACTTTTTTTATGAAACCAGTTTAAAACAAAGCATTTTTTAACAGTATTGATCCAAAGCCATTGCCTTCAAAAAGCTTGAGTGACGTTCTTCAATTGTTCCAAACTCAAATCAAAATTCGTTTTGTTTTATTAAGGTTTTGCAGCGCGACTGTTTTTCAAATGTAGGTGGCGCCAAAATGAGGTTACTTGCCAAAAATTGCATCCCTTTCTGCTGGATTGATGAACAAATTATTTATCATGATTTCCTGCATCAATCTTAATGAAACTGGTTGCAAAAGACGAGAAAAAAATTTTGCTTTAAAATAATGAACATAAATTTTTTAGCGCGCAATTTTGTGAACTTTTTCTTTAAAAAACATGTTTTGGAACACGAAAAAATGAGTTTCCCTTTATGTATCAAGGAAATAAACAGTTATATAGTTGATAACAGATGTGTTAACGTATATTCAACAATTTTCATTGATTTTTGACAGACTTTCTTGCCAAATAGTCCAAATTACTATCTTTTTCTAAATTTCCAGTTTTCTCATAGAAAAATCAAACAAATATTGGAAAGTTATACATCAAATTGTTGGAAATAATTTTTCTCATCCGAATCCGGCATAAGTTTTATAAAAATGTTGATTATGAAGGAAAAAACACATTTTTTGAAATATCATTAGTTTCCCGAGCAGACGGAAATAACATGGGAATAACATTTTTTGATATTTGAAAATATTATGCCAATAACATTTTATGTTTTTAATAACAAGATTTTTTATTCGTCGTTATGATTTTCTTGTTATTGAATCGTTATTGTAACAACAGACAAATAACACTTTTAGTTATTTTTCGAACAAATCTTTGTTTTTATTTTTTACACTAATCCGATCATCCCAATAACGGTTGGAGTTATTCTTCCATAACAAAAAATGTTATTTCAAAGTTGTTTTGGCTCTCAACTAATATCAGACCAATAACAAATTTTGTTATGATAACATAATCTGTTATTGAACTCTTATGCAAAAATAGATTTTGCAGGAAAATTCCATAACACTTTTTGTTATTTTAACAGTATTTGTTATTGAAATGGCATGAATTTTGTTATTACCGTCTGCCCGGGTTACGCTATTTGTTCATAGGTGGCATCATGTGTCTTTTAACTTTGCTGCAAATCCTCTATTGAGAGAAAATGTAAAAAAAAGGTAAAATGCAAAAAATAATAGTGCGACTTAAGGTCCTGTTTGTTATCATATTATCAAATCAAATCAAAATTAAAGGACTAGCAAAACAAAAAGAAACAAATCGAGTGGAAAATATTATTCGAAACCTAGATTTAATGAAAAATAATTATTGTAAGAATTATCTAATGTATAATGCGTTTAATAACACTTTTTTCTATCGGGACTCTAAAATCATTGCTCTTAAATGCCCCCTAAGGTTAAACATAGTCACAAATTTCAAGAAGCATATCTTTATTGACGGCTCATGAAATAATTCATGGCGAAAGATATTCTATTCTATAGGAAATAAAAAAATGTTGAACATCAGTTGCATTAGTTTATTTCACCCCATTTTTCCCAAATCGCAACATCCCCCTCCGAAAGCAACAGGCTGCCTTCCATTGTTGCGCTGGCAGTTTACGAGAGTGATCAAAAAGCTTTCCAAGCTTGGTAGAACCACGTTGCGTGCGAAGAACGTGGCTTCCCGAACTCATCGTCGTGAAAAATCCTCTCTTATTTTTTTCCCTCTCCCTCTCTTCGGAACTTCGACAGTTCGCTTTTTAGTATCTCACCTCAGGGATGCCTCGGAGTGTAGTAGCACTGGAAGCTGCTTCGTGTTGTGCTTCGTTCGGGATGCCATCAGGTGCCGATCCATAAGCGAATGAGGGAAAACCATCGTGGTGCGTTTTCCAGGTTTTCCCTCGTTTTGGAAATGTGTACACTCTAAATTTGAAGAATTAAAGCAAAATATCCAATTTGGTTTAAATATTGAAAATACTATTTCCAATTTATTCAAAATATAAAAAAAACTGCTTCTAAAGTATTTGCAAGTAATTTTAAGCGTGTACAAATATTTTCCCCAGCAACTCCCCAGAGTCTGGTCCTCGCCAGGATGCCAGACGCTGGAGAGTGAGAAGGAAGAAGGTTTCCCATCAATGAAAATGAGAGTGCTTTGTGCTGTATGATGTGGCAAAGTGTAGATAGTGTGGGGTTTGCACGATGTTGCACGCTGTGTAATTGTGAATTTCCCTACCGAAAGGCGTTGCAAGCTGAACTTCACGTAACCAAAATTATGTGGTTGGAGTTCCATTATCGCTGGAAAATTCTACTTCCACCGGGAAAATGTGCTGGGAAATTCAACTAAAGGAAATAGATGATGATGACACACACTCACGCACTAACTTGAAAAGAGGCTCGAACTGGACCTGCCCAAAGTCGGTGAGGGATGGGCCAACATGACCCTTAACACCATCTGGTCACTGACCGTCAACAACGACGATTGAGAGGTGAGCCTGCCGAACATATCAATTTGAGGTTGACAATCCTTGCTTGGGCTTGTGTGTGTTTGAGTTGGGGTGTAGCAAAGATCAGCACCCTCGTCAAACCATTCCAAAAATCTAAGAGTGAAAGTTTTGTGAAACAGACAGCTTCATATAGAGTGTTGCTGGCACATGTGGGATTTTATTCTTGAGTGAACTGAGGCAAACAAAACGTAGACGTTAAAAGTAAACTAATATTTCATGAAAATATATTTCGATACTATTTTTGAACAATTAATTATCAAGATTAAAAAAAGCTCAAGTACTTAAAACGAGTCCTATACACTTTTCAAATTAAAGAATTGATCTACAATTTTGGAAAAATATGATCAGATCAGATCAAAACGCGTAAATTTTGTGAAACTTTGCTTTGAAGGGTAATTTTTGTCCCTGATCTTAAAATATATTTTTGATTTCATAAGACGGTGGACCGGTACGGCCCCTTCCCCTTTTCTGGATTTTACCTAGACAAGTTTTCAATGATTTTCAGTTCGAAACAGAGGGACTTTAGGTACAACTAGAAGCCCGATTATATCGCGTACTGAAATTTGATAAAACCCGTGTATTAAAAAAAACAGTTAGAATTTTTTAAAACCGCTGCTATTTCCCGTTACCTTGCTGTCAAACATTGACAGATTTTGTTCGATTTAACTTTCAAGATTATTATAGAGAAGTTTGGGCTACTGCTGTGTCAGTTGGCTAAATTATATTTACATTCACAAATAAGGTAAATAACATAAACAAAAAATGTTTGCTTCTGATTGTCCGGATTTCAGATAATAGTTGTGTGTTAAACAGTTATTTTCTAGCTCTTGTTAAAAAAATGTTTTTTTTTTATTTAGATCAACAATTTTTCGCTTATTCCATATGTCAATGCAACTTTGCTTCAAGTTGTTGTTCCTCTCTTCTAGTGTTTTTTTTTCAGCAATATCATAAATTAAGTAAAAAAACATATTTTATTGGGATTGTTTAAATATCGGGTTGTTGCATGCTCATTTTCATTCCATTTGTGTCGCTGTTTATGTGCTTGGGAGAGTGGTAATTCTTAATAGGTGGAAGGATTTTATGATATGATCATTATATTGCATTATTATATTTATTTGATTATATAACAAAACTATATTTTACACACCCAGAACTGGACATCGGCATACGAGAGGATAAAGAGCACGATTCGGTAGTAAAATGGTACTGTGTGCGGACTGAGAGGATAAATCACAAAATTACCGATAGAACTTTACTCATGGGTTCATCTTCAAAAAAGTTCATCTATCGAAAAAAAAAGTACCGGTACCGAGACTCGAACTCAAGACCTTCGGCATATTGAACCGAGCCTTTGCCGTATGGGCCACCATGGTTCGGTGACTAAGTGGCGGTCATTTGTCCATATAAGCCACTCAATAGGATGAACTGTTCCAATGAACGAATGAACACGCGAGAGGACTATACTCTCGCAAACTAGCACTTTCCTCACGTTTCTTTTCGAGAGGACTATCCCCTCGTTCTTTAACTTTGGATGCACCAAACACTTCAACAGAGACATATAAAACTGTAAACTAGAGCGTTTGTCCACGCATCCTTCCTCCCGTGTAGATTCTTTGAAATGTGGCCCGTGCGGTAAACACAACGCCTATTGCGGCTGGCCGCTTTAATTTTTGCAATGCATTTTCGGGTGTTCTCGGATGTACTGCAATTATTAATTATGGCAAGAAAAGGGCTTGGGGCGTGATCTGATCGTTTGTGTTAGATAAGATTAGATTAGATTAGATTAAAAAAAAAAACTTGTTATAATTTCGTATAACATTTATTTATATGCATTTAATGAAATGTAGGCAGATCCCTACAATTTTTTTTTTGGAACACAGATAGAACTTTTTATAATTTTTTTAATTAATATAATATTTTTAATTATCGATTTTAAACCAATTCTCTACGGATTCGGCCATCAGATCTGTCACCGTCAGTTGCGTACGAGTACTTTGTACACATTTTTTAAGGACACTTATAATAAACTCACTTAATCCACCAATGGCTGATATGATGGAAATGTACAAAAATTTCATCTATTTTTTGATCCGGAATAAAAAAAGTACATAAATATCACTTAAGTGGCCATACCTCGAGACAGGGTTGCCAGATTTTGAATATTTTGGAGTCGTTGGAAAGGTCTTCTGATAATCTAACCAACGATGGGTTGGATGGTGGATCCGGACATAGTTTACATACATTTAAGTGAGATCCGGATATATGTGAAAACACATTTTTATCCATAACTTTTGAACTATTTATCGAAACTTCAATCTGTATAAAACTCGATCTATGGGACCCTAAACCAAGTCGAATGCAACAGGTTTAGGTCAAATCGGTTCAGCCAGTGCCGAGAAACATGAGCTAGTTTGTTGGTCACATACATACAAACACAAACACATACACACACACATTTGTTCAGTTTTTGATTCTGAGTCGATATGTATACATGAAGGTGGGTCTACGACGTTTTTATACAAAGTTCATTTTTAGATCAGGATTATAGCCTTACCTCAGTGAGAAAGGCAAAACGCCTAAACACGCGTCTCTCTAGCTGCAACTTGTTTCACAAAGAAGACATGTCCATATAAGTTTCCAAACAAATCTGGCCGCAGTCCATACAAACATTATGTTTAAATTCTAAATGTTGTATCTTTTGATTTTATTTATCAATTTAGTGATTACAAATGAGGACCGCAGTGAAATAATTATTGAATGGAATAGCAAATTTTGATCATTTTTAAAATAACTTTTTTTTTATTGTACGATCAAATCCTAACTGGGAACGGTCGCATGATGGTGGCATCGAACCAGAATTAGGGGTGATCATTTGGTTAAAAATTATTTTTTTTTCAGGAAAAATAATATTTTTCCCGACTGAATAAAAAAATTGCGAGCATGTTCAAACAATTATTCCTAATATGTGATTGGAAATGTGATTGGAAATCAAATTTAAATTCATAATTTTTCTATCAATTGAACTTTTTCACGCCAATTGGGAACCCCTAGATCTATCCACGAGCGATTTCAATGACCGTGAGAAGATGATATTTGCTTTATTTCATTTTATTATTTTATGTTTTCAGAAATGTTCAATCATGCCCAATCATGAAATGGCCAATGTTTTTTTCGTTTCTAAAAATTCTTGTAAGAATTTTTCAAAATTTATTTTATATCCCTTTTCCCTTGAAATTTTTATCGAAATATTAGCGAGCCAAACAAATTTGTTTTAATGGTCGTAGAAGATGTCTTTCCCTCTTGGGGCAGTGATTGACAATGATGGTTCTGAATTTAGGGTCCTGAAACACAAAGAAACCCATTTTTTATTGATACATTCTGAATCAAGATTTGAATGTTTTTCTAAAACAAACATGGCTGCCAAATGGGCGATTGGGAATTATGCCTTTCAGAGCCTAATAGTATGTAGATTTTAGTGTAGAATAGAAGAAGAAGAAGATGGAGAATAGAATGGATGAATTTTCTTGATTTCAGATCCATTTATGGCATACGTTTAAAAATATTCTTTTTTTTTGTAACAGTACCGCATAAGAAGGGTTTTCGTAAAAAATAGAATTTAGAAGTAGAATTTTGTAAACGAATGATTTTAAGACAACTGATATAGTGCATAAGACATTTCTCAATATATTTTTGATTGAAATGTTAAACTCAACCCATGACTTTGGCCAGAGTCAAGAGACAGAAATTTTAAAATATTTGCACCGGATCAAATGAAAAAAGTTGTGTGGCGGAAGAAATATTGCTGAGGATTTCATTTATTTTTAAACAGAAAAAGTAATTTTAACTATTTTTAAATTAAATATATGTTTAAAAAAAAGTTTTTTTTTTAAATATTTTTAACAAGAAAGCAATTCCAGCTCAAATCGAAATTTTTCTGGTACTACTGCAAACGACCCTCTCTGATTTCAATGAAACTTTGTAGACATTTTATCCTAGGCATTCTAGTTCTCCAAGGCAAACTTATAGGAAATTGGAGAGCTTTCCAGTAAAAAAAATCGAGACTGAAAAATCAATTTTGTCATATAGAAATTGTAAAAAACCACCAAAAAACCTATTTGTTCAACATTTTTATTTTTAAAACCGCTGTATCTTCACAAGGATTGGATATTGTACAATGGTCAATATAAGACTTTTAGGTAAAATTGTCTTGAAAATCGATTCCTTCTATCGGTTTTTGAAAATTTCGACGTTTAGACCACTTTAAAAAAAAAAAAACAGTTTTAGTAAATGATTTTTGTGATTTTTAACAAGAGACATGCCATCCTGCGTTTTTCGTGAGTCTTTTTGTAACATTTTAGGCTATTTCCTCAGAAATTTTGAACGAAAATAAATCTTGACATCACCTTCAAATTTTACTTTTATATTTAAAAATCAAAATATCTCTTAGAAGTAGCGTGTATTTTTCTTTCAGTGTGTTTTTTTTTTCAGAAAGCCCTTCCTATTTCCTTCCTTCGAGATACAGTAATTTTTATTTTACAAAATACAGAAATATTTAAATTACTAACGCCCTTCACAAATGTTATTTTCTAGTACAATTGGCTCCCTACACACAAAAATGGCTTTTATAGGCCTTGGATAAAATGTCTACAAAGTTTCATTGAAATCGGAGAGGGTCCGGTACAGTAGTACCAGAAAAAAATCCTGATTTGAGCTGGAATTGCTCATGAGCTTAAAATCTTCTTCAAAAATCAATTTGTTCTATTGATAGATTTGACCGTTATCAAAAGTACTCCACAGTTTCAAAAAAGGCTCATCTAAACCCAACACTGCTGGTTGCTTATAAGCTCTTCCCGGGTGTGTGATTCATATTTAAAAAAATACAAAATTTTATTACTATCAATCGGAAAAGATTAATCATCAATTGTATGTTTTCATGAGTTGGCCCTTATTTGTGCTATTAGTTTACAAAGGATGTATATCTGAGTATCTGTTTGTAAATTTCAACTTATTTTCTTAGTTTCAATTTTGACCGCTCTAATTCTAACTGATGTTTGCTGAACCCTACGAGCCTTGAAACGAGAAATCAATGTGCTTTATCAAAGTATGCAAAATTGATTCACCGCCTAAGTGCGGTAACTTGACTCCCGGTAAATTTATTTCAAATATTCATTTCACCTGATCCCTTCGATTATGGTCTGCCCATCATCATACAATCATGATTCTGCAAAAGTCATAAAAACCGAAACCGAAACTCGAACCGCACTCTAGTAAACATGAAGCGCGTACGTGTGCATATGATGGTGAGGGGGTGGTGTCACTGATGATGATGATTGACAAAAAGGTAATTGATGCCGGGTCGATTTGATCCGACACCGCGCCAAACAAAGGTCGTCCCGTCGTCGTTCGTGATTTCCACGTCAAAAGTACACATTTTTATAAAGATTTTTTTTTCAAAATATTTTTTTGAGTTTTTTAGCAAAATTTCAATATGAAAGACAAATCAATTTCCAAATTTAACAGTCCGAAAAATTGAATTATTTCTCATATTCCAATGGATTTTTCCATTACCGAGGGATGATAACCCAAGGTGAAGTGCCCGGGTTTCGGGGAAAATGGATCGAATGGCATATTTGTCTCCACCCCCTTCCTTATAGCCGGACACACATACGGTCGTGTACATACGCACTCACTCATACATACACTCTTTACGCGCACAAACGCAGCAAAAGTGAGAGTTCGTTCCTGGGCCCGGTGCTATTTTTATCCCAAATGGACGTTGCATGGAGTTGCTCCCCTTTTCCACTTTGTATGATATCGGGCTCTATCTTTTTCGATTTTATCTGCCTCCTTTTGGTCGTTATGAAATGTCAGTGATAAAAAATGCACGTGGTAAACAGTGAAACTGTTATGGGATCGGATATCAACCGTTGGCGATGTCCTTGAGAATAGCCTTATTGATTTAATCAATGTATGAAATGTTTAATGTTTAACAACAATGTGTCATAATAAATTTAAGAGCGAGTCCACGAGCAAAGCACACCAATCTCGTATCGACCTCACCAATCTGCGTGAAATTTCCATTGGTTGTTTGTACATATAAAACTAGCATCTTACCAAAATATGAGCACTCTAGGTCAAAGGAAAGTGGGGCAAATCGTGACAGAAAGTTTTATTGTTCGAAAACGTCAAAAATCTTTGAAGGCTGTAACTTAGGCAAAATTCAATAACATTTCAAAACCCACCTGAAAGGGCTTAAAAAATTCAACAAAATGCGGGGTAGAGCATCCCATTTGGTTGAATCTTAAGGGAGTTATTGGCATTTTAGGTAAAAAAATAGCACAATTTTCAAACTCAAATAAAAAAGTCTGGCATCTGAGACTACCGTCTGAGACTGATAACGCTTTGGGTAAGGCAGTTTAACAAATCTGGAGTATTTTAATTTTTAAAAACTAACTTAATCCACCTATGTTGTTGATGCCTTCCTCACTTTTTACCAACAATGGGTAATATGAGTGGTTTGGACACATATTTCAGCTATTTTTTTAGGTCCAGAAAAATAAGTACACAGATATAACTTAAGTTGTCATAACTCGAGACAGGGTTACCAGATTTTCAATTATGTGGACTCGTTGAAAAGACCTCTTGATTACTTAACCAACGATGGGTCGGATGATGGTTCCGGACATCGTTTGCATACATTTAAGTGAGATCCGGCTTCAAAAAGGTACATAAATATCACTTAAGTGGTCATAACTCGAGACAGGGTTGCCAGATCTTCGATGTTGTGGACTCGTTGGAAAGGTCTCTTGATTACCTAACCAACAATGGGTTGGATGATAGATCCGGACATCGTTTACATGCATTTAAGTGAGATCCGGCTTCAAAAAAGTACATAAATATCACTTAAGTGGTCATAACTCGAGACAGGGTTACCAGATCGTCAATAATATGGACTCGTTGGAAAGGTCTCTTGATTACCTAACCAACAATGGGTTGGATGATGGATCCGGACATCGTTTACATGCATTTAAGTGAGATCCGGCTTCAGAAAAGTACATAAATATCACTTAAGTGGTCATAACTCAAGACAGGGTTGCCAGATCTTCGATGCTGTGGACTCGCTGGAAAGGTCTCTTGATTACCTAACCAACGATGGGTCGGATGATGGATCCGGACATCGTTTACATGCATTTAAGTGAGATCCGGCTTCAAAACAGTACATAAATATCACTTAAGTGGTCATAACTCGAGACAGGTTTGCCAGATCTTCGATGTTGAGGACTCGTTGGAAAGGTCTCTTGATTACCTAAACAACGATAGGTCGGATGATGGTTCCGGACATCGTTTACATACATTTAAGTGAGATCCGGCTTCAAAAAAGTACATAAATATCACTTAAGTGGTCATAACTCGAGACAGGGTTGCCAGATCTTCGATGTTGTGGACTCGCTGGAAAGGTCTCTTGATTACCTAACCAACGATGGGTCGGATGATGGATCCGGACATCGTTTACATTCATTTAAGTGAGATCCGGCTTCAAAAAAGTTCATAAATATCACTTAAGTGGTCATAACTCGAGGCAGGGTTGACAGATCTTCAATTATGTGGACTCGTTGGAAAGGTCTTTCGATTACCCAACCAATGATGGGTCGGATGATGGATCTGGACATCTTTTACATGCATTTAAGTGAGATCCGGCTTCAAAAAAGTACATAAATATCACTTAAGTGGTCATAACTCGAGACAGGGTTGCCAGATCTTCGATGTTGTGGACTCGTTGGAATGGTCTATTGATTACCTAATTAACGATAGGTTGGATGATGGATCCGGACTTCGTTTACATACATTTATGTGAGATCCGGCTTCAAAAAAGTACATAAATATTACTTAAGTGGTCATAACTCGAGACAGGGTTGCCAGATCTTCGATGTTGTGGACTCGTTGGAAAGGTCTCTTGATTACCTAACCAACGATGGGTTGGATGATGGATCCGGACATCTTTTACTAGCATATAATTGAGATCCGGATATATTTGAAAACACATTTTTATACATAACTTTTGAACTACTTATCGAAACTTCAAACAATTCAATAGCGATGTATGGGACCCTAAACCAATTCGAATGCAACTGGTTCGATCAAAATCGGTTCAGCCAGTGCTGAGAAAACTTGGCAAGATTTTTGAACACATACATACATACACACACACACACACACACACACACACACACACATACACACACACACACATACACACACACAGACATTTGTTCAGTTTTCGATTCTGAGTCGATATGTATATATGAAGGTGGGTCTTCGAGCTTTTAATAAAAAGTTCATTTTTAGAGCAGGATTATAGCCTTACCTCAGTGAGGAAGGCAAAAGGTCCAATCAACCAAATTTTCAGATTTTTCTTTTTGGGTGTTTTCACCCAAAAAGCAAGAACTGAAAAATTTGGTTTATTGGACCTTTTCAAAAAAAAAACTCCGGACATATACATTTCACCCATTTTAACCCTTTAAAAAGTTAAAGTTAAAAAACATCTTCAAATCACATTTATAAAAAATCAAGTTCGTGACCAAGGATACTAAATGACACCTGAAAAAAAGCAGCTTCTTAATATTTTCAAACTTAATTTTTTTTAAATGTTAAAATGGATAAAAATGAACATTTTTATACATGTTACTATAGTGTAATTGTCTCAGAAACACGAATATGAGATCTAAGGATACCCCCGAGCAAAAATTGCCTTATCAGTCTCAAATCGACGTCGTCGTGCTATCTTGTCGCACCCGCCATTTTGACGTTCCGAGAAAAACGCGTTTTAATGTTTGACCTTGAATATTCAAAAACGAGAGCACGCAATGTAAACAATAACAAACTCGTTTTGTTTGGCTCACCATTCTGTGCATTGTCCCAAAGTTTGGTTGAAGTTGGTTGCTGGAGTCCCGAGTTATAATTACAAATGTTTACGGTAGTCTAGCTTGTACGTGCGACAAACGCATCCTGACTTTTCTGGCCTGAAATCCCTTTGGCCTTTTGTCGCACTTACATCAATTTTCATGGAGTGACAAGATAGCACGACAAGATTGAAACTACTTTCATATGTAAAGTGACAAAAATGCACGGAGTTTTTTCGGTTTTTGTTGAATGTCTCAGGATTGAAATCGAATTTTGGGGATCTGTGAAGGTCAAAAGGTGAGGCATTGTGAGCTGCACAAAATGGCGTTCTTAACTCAATTTGGCCCAAAATGCACGTACGACAAGTTAGCACGATGGCGACGAAATGGTAGTCCTAGATGTCCCCTATAAGCTCAGGGTCGAATCGAGTTGATATCTGCATGGTACACTTTTTAATTTGAGTTTGAAAATTATGCTATTTTTTCACTAAAATGCCAATAACTCTCTTTAGATTCAACCAATTGGGATGCTGAACCCTACATTTTGTCATTCCTTTGTGGACCACCATTCAGTGAGGTACTCCTGGATTTTAACTCCTGAAAAGTGCTTAAAAAGTGCAAAAATGCCTCACGGCAAGAAAAAGAGGCGGTCCTCACCAGCAGGATCGGCAGATTTGAAGAAGCTAAAGAATGCCGAAGCGCTACCTGCAAAGCCAGGCAGTTTGAGCAAGGACGCTCAAAAATTGTCTGGAAACCAGTTTGCTACCCTCCCTGTGGACGTGAGCGAGAAGGAAGAATTTGAACGACGGGAAAAGTTGCCACCCATTTTTGTGAAAACATCGTCATCGGATTCGGTGCGAAAGTGGCTGACCGGGTTTATCAAATCTGGTGCTTTACGAGCTTCCATTCGCTTGTGTGCTGATGGACTCAAAATTCTGCTACCTACCAGAAAGGATTACATCTACGTTCGGGATTTCCTGAACAACACAAAGATCGAATACTACAGCCATGACGATCCAGGTAAACGCCCCATGAAACAGGTCCTCCGAGGCCTATATGACATGGATGTGAGTGTGCTGAAAGAAGAGCTCAAAACTCTTAAGTTGAACGTGATCGAAGTCTTCAAGATGACGAGACACAACAAGGACATCAAGTATCGTGATCAACTGTACCTGGTTCATCTCGAGAAAGGATCGACAACGCCGTCTGAGCTGAAAGCAGTTCGGGCAATTTTCAACATCATCGTGACTTGGGAACGTTATCGTCCAGTGCACCGTGACGTGACGCAATGTTCGAACTGTTTGCAGTTTGGGCATGGTGGAAGGAATTGTTTCATCAAGAGTCGTTGTGCAACCTGCGGAGGTGAGCACAAAACTCAAGCTTGCGAAACAATCAACGAGAACATCGAAGCGAAATGCTTCAATTGCGGCGGCGACCATTCTACCAAAAATCGGAGCTGCCCAAAACGAGCTGAGTTTGTAAAAATTCGGCAGCAAGCGACGACGAGGCACCAACCAAATCGTCGCAAAACACCACCAACTTTCACGGACGTGGATTTTCCTGCTTTGGCGTCACCTGGAGCGGGATCTGTGCGAGTGATTCCAAATCTGCAGCCATTGCCGTTGAATCAGCGGCAAAAAGTTGCAGAGAACACAACACCTTCTGGCTTCAGACAGCAACCGAGGGTAAACCAACCAGCATCAACGGATGAAGGCAGTAGTGACCTGTTCTCACCACAAGAAATTTTGAACATTTTCATCGAGATGACAACAACACTGCGTGGTTGCAAAACTCGCCAAGAACAAGTAAGAACACTTGGAGCATTCATCTTAAAATACAGTTCGTAGTTAACTCGTTCTCGTGATTTTGAATATTTCAATGAATTTATTTTTTAGTTTTAAGTTAGGATTAGTTGTTAAAGTGATTTTTTTTTCTTTTTTACCCAAATGTATTTGATTCAATGCAATAATGTAAAACAATTTGAAGTAAATAAAATAAATGTGAACAGTTAATAATAAAACGAAAAATACAACAAAGATGAAGAGCATTAGGCCATACCACTTAGCATGTAAATGAAATGTAATTATTATAAGAAAGTTCAATAAAGACATATTTAATTTCAAAAAAAAACCCTACATTTTGTTAAGTTTTTCAAGCCCTTTCAGATGCATTCTGAAATTTAATTGAATTTTGCCTAAGTTACAGCCTTTTTAAGATTTTTGACATGGACCTCCGTGTACGCACGAGAGCAAGCAGCAGTGAAGTGCTCTATCGTTTTTTTCGATTTTTTCGCTGTTATTGATTGTGATTACCCGCGAATTTGCTTCTCCAGCATGCCAAAGGCCGACCGTGGCCGTGGCAGTTCCAGTGCGGCCTCGAAAAACTCGCGAAGTTCGTCTACCGGCCGTGTGCAAAAAGGTAAACAAACCAACGCCGCGTCGACCACCATCGCGCAGGGGAGCGTGAGCGCAGAAGGCATCGACAAAAAGTTACTACTTCCCGGATATGTTCCGAGATCACCAGTGCGGACCCGTTCCGGTACTTCCGGTGCCACGACCAGTGGCACATCAACATCCGCTAACATCCCGATTAGGAACGAGTTCCAGATGCTGAGCGACGACGAAGAAAACAACAACACTGACGGTAGCACCTCCAATTTTTGTTTTGGACATGTTGGCGGACGATGTTGACGAGTTGCTAGAAGGCCTCGGATATTGTCTGAAAATCGGTAAGTCGGCAGTGCAAGTGATCACACTGAATAAAAAGAATTTCGACCTGGTGTTTGAAGAATTGAAGCGTAGCAACTTAAACTTCTACACATTCAACCCCGAGAAGCCCCCTATTAAGGTCGTCTTACAGGGTTACCAAGACCGTCCAGTTTCCGACTTGAAGAAGCACCTTTCGGACGCCGGAATAAAGCCACGGAAGATTAAAGTGCTCTCGCGCAAGACAACGGTAACAGGTACACACACACTGTACCTGTTGTACTTCGACCGCGGCACCGTTAAGATCCAAGAACTGCGGCGGACTAAGACGTTGGACGGTTTCTGGGTAAACTGGCGGTTTTACGCCAAGAACCCGACGGACGTAGCGCAATGCCACCGTTGCCAGAAATTTGGCCATGGTTCGCGGTGCGGTGAGTCACACCTCTCGGAGGCGTACGCACTGCCACGAAAGGCGGACTTGGGGGACAAGGCAGAACAAACCAAGCCGCGCATAAAGTGCGCGAACTGTGATGGCAACCATACCGGCAATTACCGCGGATGCGTTGCGCGCAAGGCCTACCTCGAGGAGCAGGAAAAGAGGAAGAAGAAAGCAGCAGCGTCCCACCCTCCTCAGCAGCCGTTCCTGCAGTTGGGCAGCGTACGGTTCCAGCGGACAACCCAGCGATCCCTCCTGGATGGGGCGTTCGTTTGCCAGCGTGGTCGCTGCCGGTAGCGGCGATGCGGCCCAGCAAGGAGTCACCGGGGAAGATCTCTTGACCCTGTCGGAGTTCTTTGCTCACGCGGGAGAGATGATGACGCGGTTTCGGAGCTGCCGTAACAAGGCGGAGCAATTTCTGGCCCTCGGGGAGCTGATGATCAAGCACATCTATAAGTGATTATTTTTGTCCGTGATCTAGTTTTAAGCTTTCTCTTTTTCTATCTGTTTCCCATTGCACTTTCTGTAAGTTTTTTGAAAACTTTTTCTTACTCTTGTCTATTCCATAGTTATAAATAATAATTTTTCGATTGAGTTACGATGTAAAACACAGCTGAAAGGAAAACCAAAACTCTGTTATATACCTAAATGAACTCATTGTAACTTGGATTATTCACAAATAAAACCGAATTGAATTGAAAACCGTTATTGGGATGATCGGATTAGTTGTTAAAATAACAAACAATAATATCAAGGATTTTCGTAGAATAATTAAAAATGTTATTAGTCTGTTACTACAATAACAATTAAATAACACAAAAAATCACAACGATGAATAACAAATCCTGCTATTGTTATAAATTACCTAAAATGTTATTGGCCTAGTATTTTCAAATATCAAAAAATGTTATTCCCAAGTTATTTCCGTCTGCTCGGGATAACAGGTCCTAGAGTCTGAGGGCGTACATTGATTTCACCGACAATGTTTGTTCCGTTTTTTTTTGTTAAGTAAAGTATCGTGTTTGCTTATTATCCCGCTGATAAATGCACTCATTTTCACTCACTCTCTCTCTCTTTCGTGCGAGTGAACATATCGTCGCCATCGTGCTAACTTGTCGTACGTGCATTTTGAGCCAAATTGAGTTAAGAACGCCATTTTGTGCAGCTCACAATGCCTCACCTTTTGACCTTCACAGATCCCCAAAATTCGATTTCAGTCCTGAGATATTCAACAAATTCCGAAAAAACTCCGTGCATTTTTGTCACTTTACATATGAAAGTAGTTTCAATCTTGTCGTGCTATCTTGTCACTCCATGAAAATTGATGTAAGTGCGACAAAAGGCCAAAGGGATGTCAGGCCAGGAAAGCCAGGATGCGTTTGTCGCACGTACAAGCTAGACTACCGTAAACATTTGTAATTATAACTCGGGACTCCAGCAACCAAATTCAACCAAACTTTGGGACAATGCACAGAATGGTGAGCTAAACAAAACGTGTTTGTTATTGTTTACATTGCGTGCTCTCGTTTTTGAATATTCAAGGTCAAACATTAAAACTCGTTTTTCTCGGAACGTCAAAATGGCGGGTGCGACAAGATAGCACGACGACGTCGATATCTGGTTGCTCCTTGAATACTCATCAGGGGGTTCAATCCGAATCCGAATGTTTTTCATCGGAAAACAATTTATTGGAATGCATTAGGGTGATCATTTTTAAATTTAATGTTGCTGTTTTTGAAAAAAAAAATATGAAAATCGATGGTTTATGATCAAAGAAAAACTGTTCATTGAAGCGAAAGATGCCGACATTTTTTTTGGAACACCCTAATGAACTGATGAAACACATTTTGCAGTGATGCAGGTCAATTGCAGGATGGGAGCAAACATACTTTTATTGAAAATAAATCATTATCACATTATAAAAGGACACTGTGTTACATTGTGAGTTATATGACCTGATTGAATGATTGATATGATCAAACAACACAAGGTTAATGATTTCGTGAACGTGAAAGATAACATTGATGATGGTTTTTGTTATTTCAATCAGATAGAAAAAATATTTTAAATATCAAAAACAAAAGTTCCTTGTAGGCCATCCAGTAATAACAACATCAAAACCTTTCAACTTTGCCCTCAAAAACAAAGTCCCCGGAGTTCGTTATCAGCGCCGTTTTGATTCATCGTCTCACCGTTTTATGTTTTATGTTTTTCAATTTCCTCCACCATCAGGACTCAATTCCAAAGTGGCCTCAATTTACACGAAAAGCAAAATTGCTCCGACGGCGGATACTCGTCTCCGGCGTGGCACAAAAATCAGATAAAAATCCATCAAATTTCTGGATTTGGGGGTGGGGGACTGGCATTAACTTGCTCCAAAGAATCCCTCCCAACCCCACCCCACACACTTTGGTGAAACGGTGAAAAGCGAAAATAAATTCCGCAAAAGATTGAAACGAACCAAATTTGATTTACGCTTGCACGCGTTTGAGGCAATTTTCCCTCGGTGGGTCTTTTGGGAAGTAGGGTACGTTATCCATTAGTGGACCCCTTTCCTATAGTGGACCCTCTGAAGGGTTTTTGATGAAAAAATCAATAAAATCCCAATTTCAAGCGTGTTGTTGTCTACAAATCTTTTATTTGGCATGTTCTGCATGATTTAAAACAATGTTGACTGACATTGAATTGTCCTTTTTGCCAAAATAAGTGTTTTTAGTTCGACATCTGAAATCAGACATGGCCACTAGCATTTTCACAACAAAACAGCATTTCTATTTTATGATTGAATTAACTATCCAATCATTTTTTGACTGGTTATTTAACTTCAGTAAGTCGAAATAATGTAAGTTTAAGGAACTATACTAAAATAAAGCGAAGAACTGCTCATTTTCAAGCAAAAATTAGGGGGGTCCAATATTGGACAACGAAAATCCTAACTTTTCCAAAAGTGGCCCCCTGTTAATTTAACTTTCAAAAATGAAGATAACTGTGTATTTAAGCAAAAGTTTCTCTTAAACATACAATGAGTGCTTGTTTTACTTAACCTAATTGTATATTTTTTTCAATTATGAGTATAAATATAGCTGTTTTCATGTTAAAAGTATCAAAAATGCTGAAGCCGTAAGAAATCATAATTAATAACAAACTATAGTTAATTGTACTTAACTGAAGCATTATAATCAATGTTTGAAATGATATTTTATAATTATAAATCAATAACAAAACATTTTTTGAAAATAAACATGCGTAGTTTTATCAGCAACTGTAAACAAATCTATTGTTTTGTTTAGGTCAACTATTTATGTAATTGATATGAAAAATGTGCATCAAAATTACTTTTTTTAATCATTTTAATGTTTACAGTTGTTTTTGAAACGTTTTCTTTGATCTTTTTCGGAAATAAATGTGTTTAAATGTCTGTTAGGTTTTTTGTTGTTTTAAGCCAAATTTGTAAACAAAACATATTTGTTTATGATAGAAAATCCATCTTTTAATCATTATATCTATCATAAGACCTCCACCATGCATCAAAACACCAAATATCGGTTAAATTTGGTATAAAAATAATAGTCCACAATCGGATTATGGACCCGGGTCCACTATAGGAAAAGGGGGTCCATAACAGGCAAAAAAACTTTTTTTTCAAATGGCTATTTTTCTGCTCAAAAACAAATAACTGATGAAACAAATAGTCAAAATTGTTCAAAAGACTTCAGATTTCATTGTTTGTAGAAAGGGTTATGAAAAAGTGCTTAAAAAATTGAAAAATTTAGAAAAAATGCGCGTCGGCTCTACTAGGGGGTCCACTAATGGTTAAAATACCCTAAGCGATAACAGTTTTTTTGTTTGCTTTTGAACAAAAATCAGGACGACAAAATAAGAGTGAAAGTGTTCCACAATATTGCACAAATATAATCATCACCAGCAGACAAAATAAACCCGGGACAGAATTTTCAAATAAAAAGTGGAACACAAACAACTATCGATCGGGAAATCGGGCAAATTGGTGCAGAATGAAGTGGCGAGAAAAAAGACCATCGATTTCCCGCTCCCCCTTAACGAAACCAATTAGTGTTGTTGGCGAGCTTTATGGAAATCTGATTCCAGCTGCAAGCAACAATTGTGAAAGAGAGAAAAAAAAAGTTGCAGCAGAATAAAAATGGGAGCGAAATCGAATCCAACAGATGGGAATCTGGAAATGTAGTTAAAAATCAATCAATTTATCGGTTTGTATTGGGAATGCTTTCCATTATGGAATTCGGAAACAAGGATAGAAAAACAAAGTTCTGTGAATGAGTGATGGGTGGTTCTGTTGAAGACACCTAGTTCTGGAAATCGTCGCCGTCGTGCTAACTTGTCGTACGTGCACTTTGGTCCAAATTGAGTTAAGAACGCCATTTTGTGCAGCTCACAATGCCTCATCTTTTGACCTTCACAGATCCTCAAACATCGATCTCAATCCTGAGATATTCAATAAAAACAAAAAAGCTCCGTGCATTTTTGTCACTCTGCATATGAAAGATGTTTCATTCTTGTCGTGCTATCTTGACACAGTCTGAAAATTGATGTAAGTGCGACAATTTGCCAAAGGGATTTCAGAGCAGAACGCGTTTGACACAGATACAAGCTCGACTAGCGTAAACATTTTTGATTTAAACTCGGGACTCAAGCAACCAAATTCAACCAAAGTTTGGGGCAATGTACAGAATAATCAATCAAATAAAATGTGTTTGTTATTGTTCACATTGCGTGCTCTCGTTTTTGTTCATTCAAGGTCAAACATTAAAACGCGTTTTTCTCGGAACGTCAAAAGCAACATATGACATGATAGCACAACAGCGTCGAAATGCCTATCATGTTATTTTTCCTAAAAAAAAGAAATCAGATACAGATTCAGATAGGGAACGATTGAATGCATTGATCTCATTTGCTATCGCTCTATAGAGAAAATTTCTTTGTAATTCTTTGGAAAAATGGTGTCGTGAGCATGACTCTCGAAGAAGATTTTTTGGAAATATCATAATCTATCATGAAACATTCACAAAGAATTCACGGATACAACCGATTTACTAAAGTTCAACTGTCATGAAAACAACTGACATATATGTAGCATGAAAATTTTATATTTATTTTATAATAATGGTTGTCCTTCTACTTTAGCTCCCTAAAACATGTGAAGCCACGGCGTGTTTTCTGGGCAACCTTAAGGAGAAAAAAATAGTCATCACTAATTTCAAAAGTGTTCAAAAGCTTTCCAATGCTTCTAAGAGCGAAATGTTTCATCGGGAAATTTCTGAGATATTTCTATTTTAAGTTTTTTCTTTTAAAATCCTTGATTATTTATTGGAAACATTTGAATTACAGTCCAGGAAACTTGTGAAATGATGTGATTCATGTGTATTTTACTGACCAAAATGTGCAAAATAAGACAAGAAACAACTTTGTAGAAGGATGCAAACCGCTAAACATTTTGAAAATTTAGTTTTAACCGAATTTTTGAATATGCGGGATTTATTCAAATAATAAAATAATAAAACCGTATTGAAATATTATTTTTACAAGAACAAAAAGATTATTACATAATTGTTGTGTACAAATAACACCGGTCTACTCTGATTCAGCTTGGAATTAGCTGATACAACCGAAATTTCTACAGGTTTGAGAGTGATAGGGTATTACAAAATTTTTATGATTAAATATCATATTTCCTTAATCAAACACTAACTAGTTGCATGGATACAAAACATGTTTTATACTCGAAATTATACTACAAATTACTGTTGCTAGCCTTAGGAGAAATACTTTTCATTAGTATGAAATGATTGTTTCAGTTTTTTTTGTATTAAATGATCAAGGAATTAGCAATATTTTAGAAGTTTATAAGACTCTCATCTTCAATCTCATCTTAAAAAAATATATATGTCTTGATTTTTGTTCAAATAGTTTGGAAAGAAAGTTTCTGTAAGATTTTTTTTGTTAAAATACTTTTGAATTTTTGTTCAAACAAAAATAAATGTTTGTGACGGTGTTTTCAGAATTCTAAATTGGAAGACTCGAGTTTTATTGCTACTTTTAAGTGCATTTTCTACAGAAAACATTTTATAAAATTTTATCTTTATTTTATACTCATGAAAATATGACTTTTGAAGCTTGTTACAGTAATATGTAAAACATTTTCGATTTCTAATCATATTTGTATTTATGATCCTGGTTAACGTTTGCTTAAGAAAATATCAAATTTATTCATTAAAATTCAATAATACCATTAACAATCACAAACCTGCCAAAGTTTCGGTTGAACAAGCTAAATCAGAGTAGACACGTGATATTTGTACACAAAAAATATGTAATTATCAAATAATTCTTGTAAAAAATACATTTTTACACTGTTTTATGATTTTAATTTCTGAATAAATCCCAAATATTCAAAAACTTAGACAAAATATAATTTTCAAAATGTTTAGCGGTTTGCAACCTTCTATAAAGCTGTTTCTTGTCTTACTCATCAAAATGTGCAAACATTTTGATGAGTAAATGACTCATGAAACACATCATTAGATAAGTTTTCTGAACTGTTAGTATAAAGTTTCCAATAAATAATAAAGTAATTAAAAGCCAAAAAACTTAAAATAGAGATATCTCAGAAATTTCCCGATGAAACATTTCGCTTTTAGAAGCATTTGAAAGCTGAGAAAATTTCCTATAAGACACATTTAAAGTGGCGGTGACTATTTTTTCCTGATAAGGTTGTTCTAGAAAAAAAGGCGGTTGAAGAAGAGTGGAGAAATGTCCGATATAATCTTTACTTATTTTCGAAAATGTTCGAACATTTGCACCCATTCTATGGGTGCCACACATTTCGACTTAAGCCGTTTCGCCGAAAATCGTAAAATAAATGACAATCAAACCGCCTTTGCAAACCCAATACTAATATTTAAACGGGACAAACATTTTAAGATAAGCTTCAAGAGTATAAAGCGGTACTCGAACCCGTGCCTAATAGCAACGTTGCGATCGTCAGCTGAAGCCGCTATTTACCGCGCCAATAAGCCCTCCTTTTGCCGACGGTCGAATATAATTATTTAAAATTAAATTTGATATCAAATTCAGAAAAGTTAAGTAGAAACTCTTTTAAACCGTACAATAATTAAGCAAACTTCAAATAGCGTTTGATAGATCTGAATCGGGTCCGGTGGTGTAGTGGTTAGCGTGGTAGCCTATCTCCCCAGTAAGGCCTGGATTCCATCCCAGACGGACCCGGTGGCATTTTGCCCGATCACGCCTTCTTCCGGATGGGGAAGTAAAAAGTCGGGGCTTGTGCACTGCTTATGTGTGAGGATTTTTTGAAAATAAAAAAAAAACAAACCGGATACACTCACCCATCACAATTTTTTTTTTTGAAAAAAAATCTGATTCACATAAAAATTAGCTGAACATTTCGAAAAACATACTTTCAAAAACACACGATTGAGTTTTTGGGGATAAAAATTCGAAAAACTGGTCAAAAATGGTCAAAATCATAACTATTTCAAAAAACTTTTTTTTGCAATTCCGTCGTTAAACTACTCACTTTTCCTGTCATTCTTGAACGACGAAATAGCCTACTTTTCTGTACCAAAAATAACAGAATCGAATAGCAACACTTTTCAAAATAAATGCTGAAAAGTTCTACTTTTCAGCACTCAAATGGGTGCTGAAAAGTTGAACTTTTCAGCATTTATTTCGAAAAGTAACACTTTTCAACATTTTTTTGATTTAAACGATTTATTGACAAAATACTTAAAAATTTTACTTAAAATTTCACTCACTGTGTGTTTTTTTGGAATTGCAAAAAATGTTGTATGGAACTCGTTGCAAATCTTGATTTTTTCAGCACTCTTCGTATTTATCCAACTCGGTGAACCTCGTTGGATAAATGTACGACTCGTGCTGAAAAATCCTCTTTTTGCAACTTGTTGCATAAACTACTATTGTAAAATTCTGATAACTCATGCAATACATGCAAACTTCTTATGTCTATGTATCAAATTTTTTTTTGTCTGCTCTACAATTTTGTAGAGCATTGTTATACTCTAAAATGTAACTCTGCAAAGTTATAAAAAACACGTAATTTCTAAAATGAAAAATTTTGTTCTAAATGAAAAAATACCCTTCTGGGTTATTTCAGATTCGAAAAGTACATTAAATTTCCCAATGACATGTTTCACGATTTTTGACAGTTGAGTTACGGGAAATGGCAGCGATTTTAAAACTGTTTTTTATCTTTTTTATGAAAAATACATTTTTTTGGAGTACGCCATCAAATCGGACGTCTAATTTTACACAAAAGTCCCTTTGACAACAAATTTCTATCTCTTCACGGTTGCGAGGTACAAATCACTGAAAAACGTGTCTTAGTAAAAAAAAACAGAAAAATGAAAGGGGTCGTACCGCCCCATCGTCACGAAATATCGAAAAAAACATTTGAAAAAGGCCAAAAATGCTTTTATAGCGGAATGGGGGTTAAATGGACCCTAGATGATTTTTGCGGTGCAAGTGGTTGTTTTTACTGGATTTCTGGGACATTTTCACATAAGTTAAGTGCATTTTGGATGGTCGCATGAAGCCTCCGCTCTAAATACAGACTGATTTTTAAGAAAAATTTACAAAAATGGGGAATTGGGGCAAAATGTGCCCTATGCCATTTCGTGCGGTGGATGAAACCGTCACCAATCGATTCCCCGGATTTATTTACATAAGATACACTGTTTTTCATACCAGGGAACCAGCCGCGTTCAATTAGGTCCGATTTTGGGTTCCATTTCGCCCACTGTGCGCCGTGTACCTGATTTGAGAACAAAATAATCTGTAGTGTTATTGTCCGTTTCTTTCAAAGATACACGCCACGCGGCATTTCAGAATGTGCCATAGACGTTATGCACTTTTAGTGCAATAAAAAACATACCCGACAACAATGCCATGCAATTCGAACAAGAAGAACACCAAAAACAAAACGCACAGTATGGGATTTGACAGCGCGCATTTGCTGAAAGTGCGGCGCGTCGTTTCGAGGCTGGTTTGCCGCGTGTCCTTTTCGGGAATACGCGCAATAATTTTATGTAACTTCTCCCTTAGGGTGGCCGTCTTACCCCCATCTCCCCTACTGTTAAATTTACTCCATCGGACAAAGTTTTCGCGACCCCTCTTCGATTTGCATGAAATTTTGTCCTAAGGGATTACTTTTGTCCCTAATCATGAATCCGAGCTCCATTTTTCGATATTTCATGACGGAAGGGTTTTTAAATCGAAAAACTGTAACCAAATAACAAATATAAAAATAAAATTATTTGAATTAGTTACAACATGGCCAAAGACACCAAATCGATCAAAAAATAAAGATTTCCGCATACTTACCATTTTTGTATGCACTGCTCACAGAATTGTATTAAGACTTGTATGGTTGAACCAACCAGGACCGAGCCACGTAGCCCAGTGGTAACGCTTCCGTCTATTAAGCGGTAGATCGGGGTTCAAATTCCGGCTAGGACCAACACAATTGGTGATCTTTTCCCTTCTGGAATCGATTGCTTAGTAAAGGGAAGGTAGTGTATCGTCACAAACTGGACCTTATCTTGACACCTTAGGGAGGCGACCTATGGAATGTTAACATTAACCATAACATGTTAACATTAAGTCGAGAATGAAACTGCCACTGAATCCGCTTTGTAAATGCCGGCCCCGATACTCTTCAAGGGTTTTCCCCTCAGGAACTGGGAAAGATTTACTTTACTTTTACTGTGGTTGAACCAATGACAAAAAATGTCTTCTTTGGTCATAGAAAAGGCCCCAAAAAGTTTGATCCCAATAAAAAAAATACAAATAAAATCCATTTCCGGAATTTGAGGAGCATGGTACAACTGCTGAAATTAAATTAGTTGCTAAAAGGATTAAAGAGGATTAGGTGTCCCCAAAATCTCCTTTCGTTTAATCCATATT